>NW_006263440.1:368777-370894 GCF_000469605.1 Apis dorsata
TTTCGATAGGACTGCGTTCGCAACGAAAACCTTTTTTCCTATTTAAAACCGGAAAACATTTTTCTGTGCTTTACTATCCAACGTTTCGTTTACGTCGTTATTATATTTAAGAAGAACTCTAGAGAAAACGATCCGTGATATTTTACCACCGATATCCCTCTTCGATGTCAATACGATGATATATTATAAAAAAACAAAAGAAATTAAAAAATTTTAATTTTCAATTGCGATCTATAAATCTTGCTTCCTGATCTAAAGATTTCAATCAACCTCTCTTCCTAAATGACTCTAAGAATTCAATGGCACGAGCTCGATTCATCATTTTCACAAAGAATAATAACTTTCAGCGTATAATATTTTATTATTACGTATAAAAAAAAGATGGGCAGACCAGAAAGAAAGAATTTAAAACGAAAGACGAAACGTTGAAAAGGAAAAAACGCACAAGTTGGGTAAACTAAAGGGTAGCGGAAAGGAGGTGGCAAGAAGTATCATCGATTCCCTGCCAGTACATCCGTGTAATCCGAGCTATCCGCGAGTCGACTTTTTATTGCCAACTCGACTAATTTATCTCCCTAAGCCCTGGTGGCGTCTCATACATAAATCCTACTGACCGTCTCTGTACCTATTCCTACCCTGGTCATCGTCCGCGCCAACTGAATCGCGCCGGCATTCACTTGCCCTCGTCTCCCTCCCTTTCCATCCTCCTGCAAATTAGAGCAACTCTTCCAAGTGAACTCGGGGACGGTGGCAAAAAAAAAAAAAAAAAAGACGAGATGATCCGCCATCCATACCGACCAACCCATTGAGACGCTTAATTTTCTTGCGTCGTTCCTCAGGGATATTCGTGAGATCGAGTTGAAAAATCGCGATTAGATCCTGCGCCGTCTAATTTTTTCGCCTACTCGTTTCGAATGTTGGAAGAATTTTATATTTATAAGAATAAGGGTAATAGGTCCTTTCTCTTTTCTTACGCGATGCATTAAACATTCGTACCATCGAAACGTAAAAAAGTAATTCTAATTTTTTAAACCTCTTCGAACGAGAGAAGTTTCTCTTCTTTCCTATCCTTCGAGCGAAATGCCTCGAACAACGCGTAACTTTTCTTAAGATTGCTCGAGTTTATTTTACGCAAGTGATAATATTGAAAGATTATCCGTTAAGTGGAATATTGCGTTAGTTTCCTAGTGTATTTCGCGTATTCCAGCAATGATTGAAAGTGACGAGTGCGAATGGAAAATTGAAACGGAGCTACGTGTAATGAGAAGATTATAGCGCGCTTGATAGGCTTTTAAATACCCCTCAATATCCCCAGCGATGCTTAACTTTACGTACAAGCCCTCTTTACGTCGAGCAGCGATGTCCTCTCTACACGGGTGTCCCGGATTCTGTCAGTTAGGAGCAACTATAATTCTGTTATACGATGTAATCGACCATGTGTAACAACAGTGGGCTACATGCAGAATTTTGTTCCAACGACTCGTAAGTTTCCCCCGTTATTATGGATAGATTCAGCCGCTACGTTACGTACCCTTATATCTTATAATAACGAAAATTCGAAATTTCGAAGTGTTGAATTTATTCAACTTAAAACAAATTGAATTTTAAAATTATAAAATTACTTAGGTGAAGACGATGAATAGCAAATCCCTTTCGTAATTTGTAATTTCTATTGAAGTATTATTATTATTTTTATTATTATTATCGAACGTGTATTATATCGTTTTAATCGTTTCATTTTTTACAACTTAAATAATAGATAGAGATCAGTGATATAATTTAATAAAGGATGAATGAATTCCGTGTTCTACTACGTTTCACAATATCGCCGTAACTTGTTATTTTAACAACCAAATGTTTTAATTGGTTCATCGTTAAATAAATATTTTTCCGTGTATAAAATTTTACGCATATTTTGTTCTTTTGCGAGCGATATTATTTTTCATATTAAATAAACTTTCAAAATGATATTTAGCATTAAATAAACCGGGGGAAAATTGTTATTAAAACAGAGTGAAAATTTAATAGGCTTCTCGAGTTAATTTATATTATATCCGATGTCTTTTCGATGTCATTTATAGATGGTGTTTTTTTTTCGTTTTTTTTTTTTTTTTTTT
>NW_006263440.1:370929-372309 GCF_000469605.1 Apis dorsata
TACATAAAATGTCGTTAGATAATCGGTGTCCCTGCCAGACCCTCATCAATCATCGATATCAGTTGCCCAAAACTAATACAGAGTTGTGCGGGAAAACATATTGCAAAAGCGTTCTGTTTCTTTTACAACCATCACTATTATTTTTACAATTATCGATGGAAAGTTTTCAAAGACAACATATACATATATAAAACGTTTGGTAGTTTAATAAGCGATCGACCATTTTTTTCCAAGCAATTTTTCAGAGTAAGCAGGATACGTTATAAACATAAGCGCTGATAACCCACTTTATTGGTGCTTGAAGAGAATGGAGCGACTATCTCGCTTAGATACCTCTACTTTCTGGCCTTCTGTCTTAATTCCGTATAAGAGCTTATCATAGTCCACCTTTTACTCTCTTCCTTCCTACTTTTTTTCTCGAATTATATAAAATGTCACCCTGGCGGCGTTCGAGACCCTCTCTTTTAAGTGGCTCTCGCCACTTATCTCGAGCGAGGTACACCTTTGCATAATGATTATTACTTTCTTCCCAACGAGACTTTGACCTGGTGCATAGACTTCATATCTCTATCTCTCTATCTCTCTCTCTCTCTCTTTCTTTCTGTATTCGTTATTCCAGTCAATTTTCAATTTCGAGAAAATTAATCAACAACTGTACTGTAGTTTCGAGTGATTATCGAGTGTTATTAGATCATGGAAGGAAGACGGAGTCTGTGATTTCACGTCTATTACTTATACCTTCCCCGATTAATATTTCTACATTCTTGATTATTAATGTTCACGTACGAGCGCGGAACAGGATAATAATCCCGTTCGTTATGGAGGGTATCATTCCGAATCTCACGGAGCATACACGGGTGAATGTGTTAACAACCAACCGACCGTTGTTTTGCGCCCTATTACCGCGAATCTAACCGTTTCAACCTAACAAAAACGTTACCATCGGTTCAACATATATTTCTCCCGTGTGTTTTTCTCGGAGGGGGGAGGGTAGGGGAAGGTAACGGTACCACCAAGGCCCCTGCCACGTTCGCAAACATTTAGCCGAAACACACGCCGCAGTGTGCACAGCCGCAAACTGCGAACTAGTCAAGTATATCGGATAGGTGGTAGTTAAATATCGCGATTTGGGGTAAAGCGCGTTCACGCGATCGTTTCCCCCGCGGCTCGAGTTTTCGAATAGAAACTTTACAGCGAAAATTGCAAATTGAAATCCTTGCCCACCGTACGATTCTCTAATTTCACGCTTACGTTTCCACGCTTTACACGTTGCTCACGTATTATATTCGATATCGATATCGCGAGCAACGTTAATTTCAAGATTTCGAGATTAATAATATTACGAAACGAAGGGATATTCTTATTTAAAAAAAAAAAAAA
>NW_006263440.1:372397-378657 GCF_000469605.1 Apis dorsata
AAATTTGTGTGTTAGATGTACGGGGGCGGGTATTTGTTTGCCGATTTATCAGCTCTCCTCCAAGCTGATCGTTTTATAAACATTTGTCACGAGCAATCCACCCGTATCCAACCGACGATCGATCAACGTTTCAGACTCACCAATTTTCCCTTCCCTCTTGAATCATTTCGATGCAAAACAGCGTGGCTCCGATTTAAAATTAAAATTCAACATTCCGAAACCGGATAATATTGTTTTTTAATAATTCGACATCTTCCCTCGCGCAACGAATTTCTGATCTTTCGCTTCCAAGTGTGCAGCGCCATTGATAAATATAAATGAAATTTCTTTTCTCCTCACTCCCCCGCAATTACTCGAGATCACTTAACGTGTTTAGAAACCGTGAAAATCGCATCGTCGAAAATAACAGGCTGTGTGCCCCTGTTCGGGCCTCGTACCTTTTAAAACAATTCGCGGAGCAGCTCCGGTTCGGCGAGCACACCAGGCCCGGCCGCTGCCTCGGAATCGATAGTCAATTCTGCGATCGGCCGCAAAGCTGAACACCAGCCGCTAAAACAGATCTCCACGATCAAACTTTCCATTAGCTTTCTCGTTTCGAATTACGCGCCACTCCTTTCCCCGATTCGATCGTTTCGAATTCGGGATAATAAAAATTTCCTCCGTGTCTCTCTCCTTTAATTGCCCTACCTAAAATTTCGAACGGCGAGAAGGAGGATAGAATTCGGTTTCGATGATTATCCTTTGGATAAAACGCGAGAGGGTGGCCATCTCCAGGTTCGAGGTATCGAAGTAACCTTCGTTGCCTATCGTTATTTATTTTCATGTTTCCTCCTTGGACGTTCGTCAACCCTTTCTCGCCACTTTTATGTGTATGTTTCCCTCATTTTTCTCCTCTTTTTCTTTTTTATTTATTTATTCAACGCTAATGAACGGAACCGGGGTTAAAAGCGATAAAAGGGACACGTACTTCGATTTCGCGCACGACTGCTGCCGCCTATAAATCAAACGCTTGACGCCCTTTCGTTCGGTAGGAGAGGGGGAGGAGGAGGGGCTTTTTCTCGGTCTCCTTTTCCCGCTGCGCTCGCCAACTTTCATTCACTTTCGGTATATATGAACCGGGACGCGCGTGTGTGCGTTTATCAAGAAAGACTTATCCCTTTCTCCCCCTCCCTCCTTCCTTTTCACTTTGCCTCCGCAAAAGCGGGCAAACTTCGTGCCAGAAAAACATTGACTCCCGTTCAAAGTAACGCGACGACCTGTAAGATATCCAGGAATCGTCGCATTAAGTATAGAAAGTGGACGCTTTCGATGAAACATTTTGCATCCCTGTAATTTCTCTATACCTCCAAGTTTAATTTCCTCGATTCTTTTCTTCTTCTTCTTTTTTTTTTCTTTTTTTTTTATACGCTCCCCCGTCTTAATTTTTTGTTTCTTAATTCGAACGCGATGTTGAGAATCACGATGTTGGAAAAGAAAAATAGAAGATCGGGATTGAAAGGAAAGGAGAAGCACTCCGGTGTCCTGGTTTTTCGGCTCGAAGGTGAGGTACACCTCGCGTCGAGATTAAACTTTAAAGTATCACGTGAAACCATACCTTCCCCGCGAGAGTCGGGTCGTAACTCTCCCGTATCGGATCGGTGTCTCCGCAGGGGCCGTGAAACCAGGGTAATATCCATTTCGAGGTGCGGCACGTCGAAGATTGATCTCTTTCTCTCTTACCCGGTTGCCCACTGATCCGGAAGAGACTAGGGATCTTGAGCAGTAACAGGGACTGACTTTTACAATTGTACATTTCACCAGCCTTCTAAAAAACTCCATCGAGCGTTCAATTAAAACGCGCCCTCCTCTCACGAGGATTCCTCTCTCGGACGTTTCGTATCGAAACTTTCTTCGTCGAATCAAATCTTTTTCTTTCTTTCTTTTTTTTTTATCAAACTATGTCAAAGAAACTTCATGTTAATTATGTCGTTCATCGAAATTCACTTTTTCTTTCGTTTTTTTCTCTTTCAAAGATGGAGCACGAGAGTACGTAGTTTCACACGCGACGAAGTCATGGCAATTTACGAAAATAATGCGGCGATGTAAGTGAATACGGTAAATGGGATGGGGGTAATAATTTATTGAAGCTTAAGTGCAGGGGAGAAGAGCGACAGAAACGAAGGATTTCTGGCGGATCAAGATTGCGGTTTCTCCCTTCGTCTCACTGCGATCTGCATCGCTTAACCGTAGTGGCGCGGCTACGATGCCATTCCCACCAGGCGTGAAATTTTAAAGAGGGTAGGAGAACGTAGAATACAGGGAATGTTGAATACCGTGGTAAAAAAGACCCGTCACTGGCTGAAATCCCATTTAAAGACATATTTTTAATGTTTAAAGAAGTATGTGTATCTATATATATATGTCGGATCTCACGCGTTCGATGCAGCTCGTCCAGATATATTTCTCATGAATCGTGAATACTTTTAATTAGTAATATGTAAAGTGGAACGTTCTCGATATATCGAAATTACGAAATTGCGAATATTATGAATATTTTTTTCATTTTTCTCGAGATTGACACGGGAGTAGTATAAGTCGCGCAGCAAAGGGAAATCAGTTCATTTGCGATGTTCCGCTAATTTCTCTTTTTTCTTCTTCTATATAACAGTTTTAACAATTTACTAAATTTACTTTTTACTCGCTCCCTTCATAAATCCTTTTCACGAAGTTTTTTAAAATATTTTCCTTCCAATTTTGTTCATTAGCGTAATTAGAAAAAGAGAGCAATTTCTTATTAAAGAAAAGAAAAGAAAATGTTAAAGAACTTCGAATCGGATTTTGTGTAATTAACAATTTTTTTGTTTCATCAGGTGTAGATAATTTCCGATCGATCGAAACAAATCGATACAATTTTCGTAAGTTAATAATCTAATTCTCATCTTCGCTCGATTCCATCTTTTTAATTTATTCGAATTAGCTTGTTCCATCGTTCATTGTATTATCCCATACGAGACGAGTCAAGCAATTCGAATCTTCATAAAATTATTTTCCAATCGTTCCTTATCCCCGCGTAATTAAAATTTCCCCGTTAACTGCGCATACTTTATCCTGGGCGAAAGTTATAATGGTATATTGGCGGATGTGCGCGTTCGTCCGTGTGTAATTTTAATCGATGGACGAAAACCGTGGGCCGCGAAATAACGCGATAACTATCAGGAAGAGGGCGCATTACTCGGCCGGTTAATGAAATTTTTCCTCGAAACATTGACACTATTGTTCCGCTTTGAGACAAATCTAAATTAACGTAAAATCTAAACGTTGTTTCGCGTTATGGGGAATGGCCAGCAATTATGACAATAACGCGGCCGATAACGATGCAATCTCGATCCCATTTATTGGATATCTTCTTATTAAACGTCTCCTAATACGTATCCATTCGAATATCGCGTCGTCTCCATTATCTCGCTTCGTGCGTCCTAATTAATTTAATTTTCCTTCCAACGAAATTTTTCTTTGACGACAAAAAAAAAATTCCAAACTATCCTACTCAAACTTTCCTTCACGTCTGTTCGCGAAACGCGATGACCGATCCGTATCGTTGATAAACAACAGGGTGGATCGATCGGCGGTGGTCGATCGAGCGACGCTGATACGCGTTTCGACGAGAAGACGTATTCGTGGACGTTATTCCCATAGGCGAACGCTCGATCTCCACGTCGAAGAGGGAAGCGCTGATAATACGGAAACGGATGACATATTTTGCATTTTATGCGGGCGCCGTAGTACCATGACGCACTTACCTTAGCCATCCCCGTCATTGCAGACGTTCGTACACGCCACCACCCATTTCCTTCGCAATATTTCTGAAAGCGCACTCCGATGGATTGCGGCTAACGCATTTACATTTCCATAAACTGGTTTTGTTTTACGCATCGTCCATTCGCGTCGTAAATAATTCTTCCAACGTTTAATCGAAATTAGAATTATTCACGCGTATTATTTCTTATCTCCAGCGAATCGAATAATTCAATATCGAGTTTCTCTTCGAGTTTCGATAATCGAACGAATTACGATTATTCCGCAACGCAGGATTCTCTATGAAAACGTACGAGCCCCAGACTCGAGAATTAGAAGTAACTGCTTTTCTTCCACCATGTATCGCGTTATCCTCGAAAATTTAGCGACTCCCGGCTCGGATAGATAGCCGTTCGCTTCATTCGTCCTTCACGAAATACGAGCGAGACGGATGTGCACGAATAACGCGCCTCTTTCAAGCGATCGGTCGAATCTTCTTCTCGATGATTTTTTTTTTTTTCACATGAAGCGTTAACACCATCTCTATGCGAGATACATATATATAATATATCTCGCGAATTTGCGGGCGCTTAAGACCATGGAACGAAGTTACTTCGGGGGATGTTTTGGCTTAACGTTCACGTGGAAAAACCTCGAGAACAATAAACTCCCGTGCTTCCCTCGAAAGCTTACGGTTTGACTTTCGCGCTACGTAGTGTATAAAGCTCCGCGGCGGACTAAGTGTTTTACTCTGTTATCCTCTTACTTCTCGCGCCATTCCACCATTTCCACCCCGCTGCCCCTCACGAAAACGTCATCATCTCGTCCCCGATATTTTCCACGCGCTATATTTATATCCACGCGATTCGAGACAAATTACCGCGTTTTCCACGTTGAGCGGGATCCTCGTTTCGATAACCTCCTTCTATAACAAGTTTTCAACCCCGGGAACAGTTCCGTTTCGGGGTTAAATCTGGGTATAATTTCGAGAAACTTATCCAACGAGTTTATGAGTTAGGCGTTGAAGTTATATACTCTTTATATATATGTACTCTTCCTTTCTTTCGTTTATCTCGATAATATTCCAACCAATTTCGATTGCACGCTCTGTCCTCTTTCCTTCCTCCACGTTGCGTTTCCAAACGGACGTACGTTTTTTCTACCTCGCTTTCTTCAAAGGGGAAACGGCGGGGAACCGAGACGGTGAATCGTTGGCCGCCGAGGAGGAGAGACACGCGTTGGAGGGGAGGGGACGCATTTGCATCTTGAAATCCCGTTGTGATCCCGGGATGGCGAGGACGCGCGTTGACACGATGTAGACTGAATTTACTCGAGATAAGTAGACAAATACCGGGGGCTGTATCCCGGCTTCCGTGTAGACTACGTGCGTCACTGCGGAAGATCGGGACTACGTCCGTATCGATTGCCGTGTTTCAGAACCCCGGTAATGCTGTTCCCACGAATTAGTACGCTGACGCTTGCCTGCCTTCGCAAATACCTTAGACACTGATTACGGAAACGCAGCTGCGCACGGTTAAATATACGCGCGGCCGTTTCATCCTAATTATGCCTCGCTTCCTATCCCTCCAAAATTCAATTCCCTTTTGTTTTCGTACTTTTCTTTTTTTTTTCTTTCTTTTTTTCTTTCTTGTTTTTTTTTTTAAATATTTTTCCTTGGTTAATTTAATACAACTGTTCGAAGATCAGCTCTGATATTTTTAATATCTGTTTCGAATATGTACCAAGTGTCAAATCACGATCGATACAATTTAAGTTACAAAGGTTAGGTAACAGGAAATACGGAGGCAAGTCCCTCCATATTTAGAGAGCACAATAGAGAACTCGTTTCGATCGATCCAATTCGAATAATATTACAGTGAGGCAAAGCGGAAGATAATATTGCGAGGTGTTGCGTCACGCTACATTTAACGATTACACCTTGAGTGACTCTAACCGGAAACGAGAATAAAACCGGCCCTCTTCCCCCTATTGTTCTCGAATATTATCTATCGAACGCGAAAAAAAAAAAAAAGAATTTCGCCAACAACTTCTTGATATATCGAAACGCGCTCATCATCGTCCGCGCGCCCCAAATTGCCCGAATCGATCGATCAACGTGGGGAAGAGGGCGCGAATTATTTCACGATCCATCACCACGACCCGGGGGGATCAAATCACGCGTGGAATTCTATCGTTGTAAATTTTAAATGCAATTTATCCGCGTTTACTTTGATCGCTCTAGTTTATTCACCGTTTTCCAATTACGATTTAACTTTGCAACGCGTCGTATCGCGCGTGATGCGCCCCTGTTTTAAATAGCGATCGTTTAGCCGGACAACAAATTCGTCCGTTTCCGTTACCAGGCAATTTAGAACGCGTTTCGCCTCGCTTTCGAGGAAGATCGATTTTTTTTCTTTCCACTGGCCAAACAGTCGAAGAACGCCAATTCGGATATGTATTCGTATGTGTACATATATATATATATA
>NW_006263440.1:379097-380012 GCF_000469605.1 Apis dorsata
TCTGCTCAATCAATGAGGGTTGGCAGACTGTTACGGGGTTATGAAATACCGGCCGTGGGACGTGGCAGTTTTCCTAGAACTGGAAGAAAAGCGCGAGAGAGGGAAAGAGAGAGGGAGAAAGGGACCAAGCACCCCCGGAGAAAATCTTAACCGGGGATATCGTGATTCTGGCTCGAAACGTACCGATTCCTCGAAACGCGCCGTTGGCTATCCATCTTGACGATTCGACTCTTTTTCCATCGGATCGTCCACGAATTGCCGATAAAGCGATCAACCCTACGAGATCAGCCCTCGATCGTTCGAAAACCCGCTTTACGAATGCAAATGAATTCTCGAAAATTTCATTGTCCTTTTTTTTTCCTTTTTTCTCTTTTTTCGAGTCTCGAATCTCCCTATCCATCATCCCGTCGAGTTGGAAATTTGCCCCGTGGTGGTGGTGGTGGTGGTGATGCACAGGGACGAGCTCGGCGTCTCGAATACCTGGTCGAGCGTTGGCCGAGTCGAGAATTGCTCGCGTTCTACCGTAAGCGTAAACGAGCATCTTGCAAGAGGATTCTTTGTAATATCACCGAATTACGTTGCCCTCCCCGGCTGAGTGAAAAGAAGAAACGGGGAGGAGACGCTCGAGAGCCTCGAGCTATGGCCGGTATAAGTCGACCGGATTACATTTCCCCCGCGCGCACCCCGCTCGTCGCGTCCCGCTTTCAAATTATTCGAATCGGCCTTGCACCTTTCCGAAACTTTCTTACCGCATCCTCTTACCACCCGCCCACTGTAAATTCAAGCATTTTATTCTCGAGCACGCGACGCTCGGTTGGGGAAACTTGGCCAAGCAAAGGGGATCGATCGAGGCTTCTTCCGGAATGCTCGTTAGTAAAACGAAACGTTGCCGTTGCGAGGGAGGAAGAAAAGCGG
>NW_006263440.1:380048-381215 GCF_000469605.1 Apis dorsata
GAGGATCGTGCGTGGAACGTGTCCTCGTTCCTGTATCGACGCGAAGGGACAGTTAATTTATGAAACCTGTATCGATCGTCAAGCTCGTATTCAACGAGGGTATATAGAAGGAATTGAAAGAGCTTCGTGAAAAAACAGGGGGAAAAAAAAATAAAGGTTATGTGGGATATCTTTGTGTAATCGAAAAAAAAAAAAAAAAAGAATTGGAAACGAAAAGTCGATCTTGCTTCGNGAAAGAATTCGAAGAATCGACGGTAATACGATGGAACGCCGTCTGGATCGTTACTTTTCCCGTAATCTGTCGAAAAATTCGATTTACCTCGTAATTTCATCGGGTTGACAGCGTTTTAGCACGGTGACAGGACGGTGTTTAAACAGGGGGAGGGGGCGTCAAAATAGTCCAGGGCTGACATTAAACCGGGCTCGCGCGGCCGACTCGCGAGCTGAAAATCAAGCAAACGTGCCTCTGACAGTCATTTAACATCGGGTTCGAATAAACGCGACGTACGATGTGCGCTAGGTGGAATAATTAAAAGGGCGATTATTCGCGCCGATAAAGTAAATGGATCGCGCTACCTTTTTTAACGGTAGCCTCTTCTCCTCTGAAAATAATCGATATTCCATGTTATACGGGGGCCCAACCGACGACCAAGTCTCCGAATCGTGCAGATTCCACGTGTAAGAGGAACTGCGAAACTTGGCCCACTCGCAATAACATTCCGAGTTTTCAACTCGATAAGCGCTTGATTAAAATGTGCCCTTATTCCTTCCCCCTCCTTTCCCTTTTTTTCCATTTCCTTTCCGCTTCTCTCCACCCAGATCTCGGCGCCCAGTAATTTGAAAATGAGACGCGCCCCCGCGAAACTTTTCAATACGATCCTCGTGTTCCTCACCGCGTTCTTCTTCTTCTTCTTCTTCTTCTTCTTCTTCGTCTTCTTTCGGGCTGATACCGCTCCCGGCTAGTCGGTGCTTCTGCCTGTTTGTTGTTGCCGCTGTTCTACGTTTTCCACCCACTTCCCTCCCGCCCACTTCTCGTTTCTTCTTCCGCTTCCCCTTGTTTTCCGCCACGGATGAAAAGTGGAAAGGTAACCCGCCGCGTCCACCTTTCACCAACCTTCCCCCCCCCATCCCATAGTTTCTCCGCGCAGCTCGCACACGAACCGTATA
>NW_006263440.1:381393-387480 GCF_000469605.1 Apis dorsata
TATACCATTTCACGCGGTCACCCTTTTAATGAATATTTTCGAGGCTTTGTAATCTCCGCGGTGGAGAAATTGCGCGCTCATTGTTTCCCGCTTCTATCCATCGCGAAATTTCTTTCTTTTTAATATTTTTGCTTTCCCAACACCGCTTCGAATCGGATACTTTCCCCTCCCTCGAAAGAGTATTCTTCTCATCCGTCGCGAGAAAAATTAAAGGATCGATCGAGAGGCATATTTTTGATTGTTTTACGTATTTATTATTGGTATATTATTATCGACGAATCACTGTTTTCAATGTCGTTTGATAACCGTTCCCGACAATATCAATTAACGCCACGTGCCAAATCTGTATCTCCCGTTTAAAACATCATTATCGGACGGTGTGCGATTGCTTAATGGACTGTTGTCGAACTGTTGGTAATTATGATTAGCTGTCAAAATCAGATCGAATATCGGCTCGCCCGCTTTCTACACCACACTTTTTACCCGATAAAATTTCGAACGCCCCTCCTCCGAGGGGGAGAGTTAAATCGACTTTTTCTCCCCCTCCCCGGATGCAATTTACAAAATTCTCCCGTTTAATTTCATACTTGACGCGGCAAATCGGGAAAAAATTTTCACACTTTTCCTCGCGTCGCCGACATCCAGGATCATAAACATAACGTTCGCCACTGTAATTGACATCGCATCGCGTAAATATTTCATTCGTAACTGTGAATCGTAACGATCCCATTGTAACGAACCCCCTCCCCGACCTCATCCATCGACGAAACAATTTTTGCAATTTTTTCTGTGCGATGATATGTACAGCTATCGTCGCTCCCGTGACAGGGGAGGAAAAAAAATGTACGCATCGTATCATTTTACTGACACTGCCAGGTTGAAAATACGACGAGAGGGGAGGAAAATTCGTGTAAAAACGCGAGTTATTAGAAGAGTATAAGAGGTTCGAGAGAGAAAGAGAGAGGGGAAAAAAGAGGCGCGAAATTAAAATAACGCATTACCTATGTCGTGGTATATTCTTTTCCCAGTCGCTTCTTCCTCGCGGCCGCATACCTTGCATTTATTACGCGCATTGTTGCGTGGCCCCGTGCCACAGGCCGAGGTTGCCGCGCGTGCAGGGGCGGACCTTTCCGCGGTAAATAAAATTCCTCTTCACGGGGAATTATTATGCAAATTTTGTTCAAGGTGTACTTACCCGCCACTCGCCCGAGCACCGCGCTACTTCGAGGGAGAGGCGAGGTTGAAAATGGAAAATTTCGAATCCGTTGTTTTTCTTGACGAAGGTTCTCCACTTCGCGCAAGATTCTTTTCCCGTCTAGTAAGAGTATCGTGGAGTTGAAACACGTTGAACGTCGTTTAAAAAAAAGGTGTCCCGTCCCTCTCAGCTTCGTACAGAGTCGGAGAGTTGTTCGATCATCTCCGAATAATCGGCGAGAAGGCAGAAAGGTGGGATTAGATCGGCGCGTAATGGAGTTGTCGCGGTTTAACAGCGGGATCCTGACAGGATTCGGTATGCAACAGGTATGCATTTGACAGATTTCGCCAATTAATCGTGTTTAATGCCCGTCTAGCGTGATCCATTCACGGCGATAAAAAGCGAAAACGATTTGGGCTAGGGCGATTGAATAATTTCGAAGACGATGGGGACGATCGTTTTTAAAAAAAAAAAAAAAAAAAAAAAAAAAAAAAAAAAAAAAAAAAAAGAAAAATAGATCGACCGAGTATCGTAGTACTAATTATATCGTAGCAGCAGAAAAAACGATTAATCACCGGACGACGAAGCGAGGTATCGCGTGCAACCCTCCTCCAGACACGATGGGCCCT
The DNA here is from genome assembly GCF_000469605.1 of Apis dorsata. Lineage (NCBI taxonomy): Eukaryota > Metazoa > Arthropoda > Insecta > Hymenoptera > Apidae > Apis > Apis dorsata. The sequence goes on from NW_006263440.1 coordinate 383,218, forward strand.
GTGTTTTTATTTGTCCCGCTCCCTCTGAACCCTCCCTCTCCCCAGGTTTGAATGGCGGCCGATACGGATGACTGACTTTCAAAAATGTTCATCATGGACTTAACTTAACAGCCCGTGGATAGCTCATCGTGCCCAAAAACGATCCATCATGCAGCTCTCTCTCTCTCTCTCTTCTTTCTCCTCCAGACCGACTCGAGTGTTCGCGAGTGTAATAAAATTCGAGTCAATTAACGATGCCATTAATAATTCCCCGAGCTATGGAATTTCCCCGTGCTCCTTGGAATCCAGATGGGAAGAGGAGGTAATCTGAGGAAGAGGGAGGGGTTGAAGTTTGAGAAAATTGTTCCTTCGTATGCATCTTGATAAAGATTTTCCAAAGAAATTTCCATAGATGGACGATTCAACCTTTCTTCTTTTTTTTCTTTCAGTTTCCCTCGTGCAGGGAGGAAGAAAGAATGCTCACGTATTAAAACTCGGCGGACGGTTGAAAGGGCTGGTTGGCTCGCCAGTGGAACACGACCATCATCGATCCGACAGCGGAAGGTCGGGGCAGACGATGGAAAGGCGGGAAAGAAGGGCTAGAAATGTAAGCAAATACGACGTACGCCTTTCGAAAGGATAGCTGTATAAAGCTCTTCTCGTGGGCCCTGCAGCTTTTGCTTCGTCGCGCTTCGTCCCCAGCTACTCTTCCCTTCGCCCATTCCCTATGCAAAAAGTAGTCACGAGTCGTTACTCTCCGCGGACTTGCCCGAACTTTTCTTACGCCGATACGTATGGCTGGATCCGCCCCATTCGTTTCTCGTTGCAGAAAGATCCGGTTTAACGGAGAACATCCAGGGAATTCCCCGATACTGGATTCTTACCCGACGAGAGGGGATTTCGAAATTAGATTTCGAATCGATCCAAAATTTATTTATAATTTTAAAAATAGAGAATCGTATTTTTCATTTTTTTTTTTTAAACAGTTTCGACAGGACGAGCGTTGTTCATCTTCTACGAGGAACGTCGAAATTTTATTCTCGACTGTATAGGAAAACCTGAAAAATTTCCACCTTTTATATCGAGGACATCGTCGGAGGACTCGTACGAGCTCGTTCGGTTTCACGACGAGTTTAATCGCGCGCCGCTGTCCAACAACGCCATCCCGCCAAGAGTCCATCATCGTGGAGGAAACGGGCATTGGGACATTGGTGAATTATCGAGTTACAGTTATACAGTTCGCTCGAATTCCGTCGGCCACGTTCTTCGCCTCGACACGTTTTCCACGGTGCGCTCGACACGAATCTAGAAGCATCTAGATAGCTGCCATCGGCACCGCAACCGGCACGACATCCCGTACACCGATTAAACTACGAAACTGAGCCATTCTCCCCGATGAGTGTACTTTTTATCTCCCGGTTAAACGGTTCTCCTCTCGTTTCGAAAGAAATCTCAATCCCTCTCGTTTCGAGATAAAAAGAAGAACACGATTCGAGTCTTTTCGAATATCAACTCTCCAGAGAAAAATTTAAAAATCCAAGAATTTTCCTCCTTTCGGATCAATGATCGAATATATGTTCGCGATTTCGTTTTGATTCGAAAAGAAATGATAAAAACGGGAATCGAAGGACGGGGCGAGCGTTTATCGGCGTTTATCTATCGGCGGAACGTCTTCGAAATAGGGCGAGGGCGGCGCAAAACAACGTCAATTAGAGCAGCGGCGCGATGTTGATTGCTCTGACTCGGCGAGGCCGCCTAGGCGCAAAAACCCTTTAATTAATTCCGCTCACGGCACGCAAGAAATAACGCCTCCGGGTTATACCGATATTACTAACTTTACGCTTTACGTAGCAGCCGGGTCCGTTTCGTGGCCCGTCGTTTTATGTAGCGCCCCATAAAGAGTGATCGCAACCAAGCACACCTCATCCAACATTCGGACACCGAATGTTATTAGGCTCGCGGAATTCTCCAATTTTACGATCGTGTCCAGCTCCAGGGAGAGAAATTTTTCATCGGATCGTGTGTGGATCGTATCCAATGGAATATTCAAGCTTGATATTCCGAGCGAGATGTTCGATTCCACCCACGAATTAGCGGCGTAAAACTTGATAAATAAATTTTGTTCAATGCACTCCTCTGCTTCATTGGATCTCGAGAAGAGAGAAGGATGTGAGATTTTTCTCGAGATCGCTCGATAGGTTAAATATTACAAAATTTCCCTTTGCGTTTCTCTCGTTGCAAAGAAACTTCTTGAGAAAAGGAACGAAAAGAGTTGCGATTTCTTTCTCGAAACGGAAATGTTTTCGAAAAATGGCGCAATGTCGTTATAAAGCGTAGTACTCATTATTAATAAGCAAAGTGATCCTGTTGTAATTAACCGTTTCTGAGCGACGAGGAGAAAGCAGGAACGAGGAATCGGTTTCGCGAGGAGATTTTCTTTTCGCCTTTGCCATGATAACGTGGACGGTTTTTTAAGGGGAATCCGAAAAGACGATGTTTATGTCTCGATTTCCAGCGAGCTTTTACGAAAAGATCGTCCTTTAAAAAGTTCCATCGTGAAATTTCACCGGGATATCTCTTCCTCCACGAGGAGAAGTCGGTTCGATGGTTATTTTTCGAACGAAAATATAATGAATTTATCGGTGATTTGGGAGGAGTCGTGACACTAAATCTCTTATCTCGTATAGATGGTGGATTTATAGAACTTTCTCGGAAAATTTTTGCCATTCTCTTTCCCAACTCTGTGATCGAGAAGCGGAGTATCTTTCTCCATTTAACACATGTATTAGATTCGGTATAAACGATCGAAATGACGGTGAATTGGACGCGCGAAATGCTGAAATTCACGGTTAATAAAATCGTTTCGGACACGAGGGAAAACGGGAGAGAAAATGGACGGGCGAGAGGATTCTTCGAAGCGTATCGCGGGTGTGTTGAAGCCGAAGTAACACCGAAAGCCGGCAAGCACATAATGACCTCGATTGCCGGATGACGTTACATTTTACGCCGTGGAAGCTCTCGGTTACAGCCTGCCCCTGAAAGCTCTGTCCGTCCTGTGATCGTCGTTTCTCAAAAGGTTCACGGTAAAAGACTCCTTTTACGTCACGCTTCGTTGCCACGTGTCGAGACACTTAATTAAAAAAAAAAAAAAAAAAAAAAAAAAAAAAAAAAAAAAAAAAAAAAAAAAAAAAAAAAAAAAAAAAAAAAAAAAAAAAAGGAAAAAAAAGGAAAAAGAGGGAAAAAAGAGAGGGAAGGGGAAGGAGAAAAAGTGCCTTTCACTACACGGGACCAAGTATCGCTACACGCTAAATTGGACACAGTACCCTCGTTACTTATCATTCCTTTTAATCCACAAAATTTACTCGTCAATTTCGAACGAGTCTTTGTTTCATTATCCTCGGTGATAACGATAACGCTATATTTCTTTCGCGACACGCACGACGCGTAAAATTAAACATTCGTTCGAAATTACGGTGGATTACCTTTTTTTTTTTTTTTAACGACTTTGCCCGTTTTATCCCGTGGACACGGGAATCGGGAAAACGGCCACTTAAACTTCATTGCGAGCCACCCTCAGGATCGAAACGATATCGTTGAACGGCCACCATTCCACGATATACACGCGGAATAGTTTTGACAACGCTCGTCGAATCGAGTTTCGATCGTGTTCTCTGTCCAAATCCTCGAAATTCCTCGACCAAGATTTTCTCTCCTTGACGATGTATGTTTGTATTTAATTGCGTCGCACGTGATTTTATATCCGATTGTAGATAGGCAGACGTTCCAAGAAGAAAAAAAAATTGATTGATTCACGCGTTTTCCGCGTTACGAAGAAAACTAATTGGACAATTTGATCGAACCAAGTCACGTTACACATCCACGTATCTTTGATACAATACGATACTTTGACTTTTTCTAACGACATTAAATTCTAACCACGATATCGAGACAATATATTCCATTCCACGCGCATTCAAATTCAATGAGTTATATTTAAAACGACACGAAAAGTCTTTTGAAAACTTTTAGACGATTGGCAAGATGTAAATTGAGAGAATCCGATATTCGTCTCCCATGACCGTCACGCCGGTTAAACGCGTTAAATTCATCAAGTTTAGTTTCGAATAGAAAATAAGTTTCGAGGCCATCCAATCGAGCGAGACGTCGCGATATTTTCCACGTTAAATTATTCAGCCGTCGAACGCGATTAAACAACGACGCAACGATTACAAATAACAAGTGAATAAAGGAGAACATATAAAAAAAAAAAAAAGAAAAAAAAAA
>NW_006263440.1:387486-388941 GCF_000469605.1 Apis dorsata
CTTCTTCCTTGAATTGAATTTGCAATTTCGCATATTATCTTTAATAATTCATAGACGATTCGTTCGTTAAATTCGTTCGTGTCTCTTCGTGAAAAGAAAACGCCTCGACGTAAATGTCCCCCCCCTCCACTTCGTCGTCAGTCCGCGGATTCGAGAGTGGCCCGTATTATTCGTGCACTGTGTATATACGAATAATCGAGACGAGGCAAGAAACCGACCTGGATCTCGAGACGTTTTATTTTTTTTTTTTTTTTTTGAAAACCGTCTGAAACAGTCGGCCACCGTACGAATGCCAACTTCCGCGTTGGTAGGAAGCGGGAACAGAGACAGACCGAGAAGAGTGAGAAAGAGAGAGAGAGAGAGAGAGAGAAAGTCAGCGTGACCGCGCGACGACATAAATCCTCGGCTTTTAAACGGATTTATGAGCCAGAAAAGGGGAATGGAGGCGGGAGAAAAAGAGAATAAAGAGGGAAAACGTAGACTAAAAGAAAAAGAGAGGAGGAAAGTCGAAGAAGCGTGAATTCTTGCGAGACCGACCCCTCTTCCTTGTCTTCTTCCTCCTACAGACTCTGATCGACCGTGACGACGCCAACGTCGCGAAATCGTATTAAACCCGATGGAGACGTTTCGTTTCCAACCTCCTCGTGATTCCCAGCCAACTCGAAGAGTCGATATCAGGTGGCAGGTCGATAAACGCAGGTGCACGCACGCACTCACGAAGGATGCGCGGTTGGAAGCTCGGAGGCGCAGCTTCCAACAGCTGGATTACACGGGGCTGAGCCAATGATTAATCAAACACTCCGATCCGTGCAACGTGGAGTAGTAACGATGCACGGCTCGCCTGCCAGGTGCCATTACGACGTGGGGGTTGCGGCCTCACGGGTTAACCTATGATTAACCATGTATCCGTATAAACAGGGATCCGCTCCTGGCCGTCGACCAAGTTCAAGACGATTCTCCGATCTTCCCCGATACGTTAAAGGGGAGCGTTCTTTCCGTCGATTCTCGCTATTCCTGTCCCAGCATTTTCGAATCGCGATAATATAGCGGGATGGAAGACGTTGATTCGATAATTTACGATAGATTCGGTATGGATAGTTATTCCCGCGAGGTCGGATGGGAACGGGTTGGTGGAGGCGCGAATGGAAGGGCGGAGATCGAAGTTTGGGGAAACTTTGCCGGTTCTGTGCGTTTAAGAGTATGAACGAGATTCACGGGTGAAGGATGCGCGTCAAGTTCGGCCGTGACTAACGCTGTGCGCGATGAATCGTATGAAAGCGTTATAAAGCATCTGGAGGAATGCCCTTCCAGAAGTTTCCAACGGAGTATAAAGTTGGGGAGTGGTTAGTTACTCAGTTTAATTTTATGGATATGGATATAAAGGAGCAGATGCGTCTCGATCGATTGTGTTCGCGATATCGAATTTATGGTAGGAAAAAAAAAAAAAAAAAAAAA
>NW_006263440.1:389101-394829 GCF_000469605.1 Apis dorsata
TTAATTCGAAATAGCGGGTGATCCGAATGAAATTAAATAATTGTCGTGAAATTGGTAATTTGAATTATTCGCGCGTGCGAGGCTTCTTGCATTTTGTTCTTGCGATATCAGAATTCAGGATCGGGACGGTCGAATTGACGGGGAAGATCGCCGTTAATAACGTTATAATATAATATCGTTACCGCTTGTTATTCACTCGTTCATTGTCTTTTGTCCGTGCTTTGTAAGCGAAAAGCTTCGATTCCATTATAATATTATAACAACGCTTTAATTATTCACGTGATTCATTAACAGTGTACCGTTAATGATCATTATGGAATAATGCATTAATCTATGAAACCTGCATTTTATTAAGAACGGAAAATTACACCCTTAAATTAATAAAATATAAATTCATTTGCCGCTCATGATCCGTGAATTAATATTCATTATTATAATATTTTTCATTGAACTTTTAAATTTCACTTCTCTTCTTTTCTCTCCTTTTAAAATATGTATTACAAAATACATATTCCGCGATGTTCTTTTGATTTTTGTTCTTGTTCTCGCTCGAAAGATCGTCCCTTAAATTTTCTCGACAATCGTATTTACGAGTTAACGTAGTTTGATTGTTTTTTAGCTTCAAAAATGCAAAAAAAAAACCTTTAGCATGGAAAATCGAAAGTGTCTGAATCTTCTTTAATATCTTTTAAAATAAACGGATAAAAAATGCAACGCAAAGCAAATCGATTCATCCTGTTTGTTTTTAATAAGAAAATTTATTGCCTCGCGGAGGATAATTTTTTAATAATCGTGGAAAAAAGCTCGATCAGAATTTCATAAAATCTCGTTAAAGAGATTTGGAAATTGACGGAGAAGGAGGCCTCGAGAAGAAGATGGCATTAACTCGCTGTGGCAAACAAGCCACGTTGTTATCGCCGATTATGCCAAGGGAATATTTACCGAGATACGCCGGTGGAGCGTTTTTTGGGGGGTGGAAAGGAGGGGGTAGTTCATCGGTCGGAAGTAATTCGTTCAGGCTTTATGAATTCCGTGGAAAATTGAACGAGAAGACCTGAGAAGTCGAAGAGCAACGAGGACGTCCCAATTTCCCATGCGTTAATCTTTATTCCCATTCTTTCTTCCTCTAAACGTCGATCCATTATGAAAATTGAACGTTGTATCGTAAGAACAGGTAAGAATGATTTCGCCTATTTCTTTTCCTTTTCTTTTACGATCGTCATTTTCCGCCACGAATCGAACGTTATATCGGTGAATCTAGAATGCGGCGTTTCGTTTTGCGAAATCAAGTTGGCCTAATTTGCGAACCAGTGTATAAAGATTGTTTGTGGGAAAGTCATAAAGACAAAGGAACAGATCCTTTTCATGGGAGGAAAGGGTCGCCATAAATGTTCCCACCAACGAACTTTTCCACCCCGCCGAACGAAAGCGAAAGTCGAGGAGCGGCGACGTGACACTCGCACGCCGCCTCTATATTCTCCATCACGGCGATTTGTCTTCGGTTTCTTATCCCGCGGGACCGGGAGAAAAATCTATGTAAATATGTCGCGAAACGTACAAAGTGGCTCTCCGACCATGTTAAAGTAATTTTTCGCGTGGCACGCGTGATTTACGCCGACGGTAATACCTAAAACATGTACCAGTAATAATCCCGCGATATTTCTATTCTTCGCTACCTCGAAAATGAGGATTCGTCTATCGAAAATTTCTCGCAAAAGAAGAAATCAAGGTTTTTCGACAAAACAATCGATGCGTAAAATCATTATCCTCGAACGTTCGATGACGATTTTTTAATTCCAATCAATCGAATTATCGCAAAATCGATCGGCTCTATTTTCCTATTCCTTATTACCTCGAAAATGAGGATTCCTCTATCGAAAATTTCTCGCAAAGGAATTAAGGTTTTTCGACAGAACAATCGAACGTTCGAGGATAATGATTTTTAAATTCCAATCGATCGAATTATCGCAGAATCGGTGCTGGTCCGGTCAGCTCTATTTTCCTATTCCTTAGTACCTCGAAAACGAGGATTCGTCTATCGAAAATTTCTCGCAACTAAGAGGATTATTTCATGGAAGGGGTATCAGGTTTTTCGATGATAGCGAACGTCGATGCGTGGAATTCGATCGATCGGAATTTAGAAATCGTCATCATCCACGTTCGAAGGTATCGCGCTTTATGGCCCGATTAATCCCGACAATCTGCAAGTGACTCGCGGCCAGCGCGGTAACAATGGCCTCGTGTTCCATTCACGATTGTAACATCGGCCGGCTCTATTTTCAGGACAAAAACAAGACGAATAGGCCAACTATCTAGAGCAGATAGAAACTGAACGCTTTCTCGAATCCTCGGCCACGAGTGGTTTCACCGTAAAAAGTATCCGCCTATTGGATGCACGCGAACGCGGCCTGATTTTCGTCCCTTTTGAATTTTATCCGATTGATCGAGAGAGCCGATCGAACCAATCCCTCCTCCAATTGCAACTTTTTTACCCCCTCCTACAGAACGATTCCTTATTTGAAACTTTTTACGCGCCCGTCATTCGTCTTTCCTCTAACGCCTCGATTGGGAAAAATTTCGAATCGAATATTCCTCTTGTTTCGAATTCGAATTGCGTTTCGTTCGAATGTTCGATTCTAAAATAAAATCCTCAAGAATTCTCGCAATTCCAAAGCTTAATGAAACGAGTTTCGCGTGAATTAACTCTTGAAAACAACAAATCAGATTGATTTATATCGTCGGTTGCAAATTTCCAACGCCTAATTAATTACGAGCCATCGTAAGTTTGGAACAAAACTCTCTAGGAGAGTCTAACTCGTTGTTCCACTCGAATGACCAAATTGCAATCCAATGGATCTTCCTCCTTTTCTTTAACGTTTCGCCTGCTTTGATACTTTGATTTTCAAGGGGATAAGGCTCGAACGAACAACAACGTGGTGGTAAAGTTTTGGGTGCGTTCGCTGGCAGGATAAGTCGGTTTGATGGTCAAAGCTTGTATTAATTACAACTGTCAAGATTTTGTGTGTACCGACTGGGATGGAAGCTTGTACCGACACTGTTCCTTCCGTGTTTCGTTATGCCCGGTGATCCTCTTTGCTTCCAGTTTCGAACAATAAACATCGTATTCCGGATTGTTCGTAATTTTCGATGGATAATCTCCAATGGACAAACCTCGTTAACTGGATTCTCTTTGATCGATTCCCTACCAACTTTGAGAAATTAATTTTCGATATTAAACGTCGCGTTGAGAGTAAAAGTTATCGTCGATCAATTACGAAAAATAGCGTGTCAGATTTATCTTACTTTAAAATATATTCAACGAAAGGGAAGATAATTATTTGAATTAATTAGTATTTTGAACACAGCGCGAGACGATAAATTTTTGATCGATTTCTGTTAAGTAGCCTGAATTGTATTGAATATCTCCTGTGTAATTAAAGTTTTTATCGTTCTAGTTATCCGTCGATTTTTCCCGCAAAGTTTCCCAGTTTCGATCCAACCGACGGGATATTCGAATGAAAGTTTAAATAAAGGAGAACAACCGGAACCGAATCGCGATTTTAAATTTTGCCAGTTTAAAAAAAAAAAGAAAAAAACTGTAATTACAACGTTGTTTGACCATAGAACGAAAGATAAATAACGAAATCGATTATTTTTACTTGACAATACGTCGTTGTAATCCTCGTGGAAAAGTTTATATTATTTCCAATTTTTAACAACGAAATCTTTATACGAAGCAATTATTTTTCTGCACAATTTAATTCTTAATTATTATAATAATATTTATGAATTCAAAATCATAATTAATATTTCTTCCCACTTAAACTCGTTTCAATATTTCCCATTAACATATTATCTTATAATTTAAAATGTATAACATATAATATAATGTATATATAAACGTACCGATTATTATACCGATTAATGATTATGATAAAAAATATTAACAGACTTCGCATTACGCCGTAATTATCGTGGATTAAAGCCTGGATATATATATACATATATATATATACATAGGTATCCCATACTTTGTCGTCGATGCACGTCGCGCAACGAGACTAATGACTCGTTGGGGACTTTGAACATAATCAGAAACACCCATTATTCGACGTCAGGCATCCATAATTTTATCGCGTTAATCGTCTCATCTTAATGAGAAATCGGATGGAAAAGTAGAGAAACTTGGCCGCGAATTATCTCGCGAGCGCGTCAGTGATAATAAAGATATATTTTATTATAAAAAAAAAAAAGGGGGGACGCAAGGTTGAACGTCGTGCGTATACAGCCACTCCTCCGTAATCTGGGATGGTTCACGCAACGGTTAACCCCCGAGAACAATAAATATTTTCTTATACAAGGTTGCACCCCCGCGGCAGCACGAGGCGCATCAATCACGGAAAGCTCTCCAATATTAAGCAACCCGGGATAATCCATTATCCCGTCTGTCCCACATAATAAAGACTTCATCGCGCCAACTTCTCCAAACCTGTTATCCCTCTCCATCCCGATTAAACGATACCCAATCTCGTTCTCCTCGCGAGGACAACGCGATTATATCGAATCTATTATCTCTTATTTTCGAATCGCCGCAAGATCAAATCATCCCCCCTCCGATAATCCTCTCGTTGATCCCTAACTCGAGAAAAGGGGTGAGAGATTATTCCTTCGTCCCATCCTTCCGCGTAATACACCACCCCTCGAGCGGTTGTGCGTGTCAGCCGCCCTCGGCGCATAAATGCCGCTTATCAACCACCTCGATAAGAAAGCGTCGCGTCTCGATTTAATACGAAATATATGACCGCGTTATATGACCCTGTTATTGCTATCGTCTCGACTTTCTCCCTTTTCTTTCTTACACGTATCTTCTCATGTAAGAGTCATGCATGTGCTCCAATTTCATGCCCCGCGTCCTTCTCTTTATTCGCGCGTTTCTTCGCACCAGGGGGAGGCAGGGAGGTGGAGAAGAATCCCTCGCGTCCCGCTGGGGATTTCAATATCCCCGCATACCCTCCCCTCACTTTCAGAGATTTTAATAACACCGTGTTTCCGCCCATTACTCTCCTCTCTCTCGAGCCTCTTGATTTTTGCATCTCTCGCGAGGATTCGCCGCGAGAGGGCAATTTGTAGAAATCTCTTGCACGAACGGGATAATGTTTGAGAGAAAGTTTTTATTTTATCGACGTGGGAACGAAGAAGATGGTAAATTTGGTTGGACGATCGATATATTTCGATCGTTTTTTTTTTTCTTTCTTTCTCGCGTATAACAGAAAATACAAAAGGGTGGAATATAGGGGAGGGAGGAAGCAAAAGCATTGGACCAAAGGTTTAATATCGGCATAACGCCACGAGTAATTTACGTAGTATGCGGTAGATCAGTTCGTCAAAGTCATCATAAATTATGAGACCGAATTCATCAGCGCGCGTCGGGGTGGAGAGCGACGTTATTAAACCCGACGAGCACGATTCGGCAAAAAGACCAACGCGAATTCCATATAATTTCACGGTATGCCGGGTTAGGCTGGCTCGCATTGTTGTTCGCCGTTCGACCGTTTTACACATTTTGATTACGGCCGTAGACGGTTAAAGGGTGGAATAGTGGCCCATAGAGCACCGCGCCAAATATGCATTATCATCGTCCATCGTGCATTCGCATCATTCGACCGTGTGAGCTTCCCTCCATCGCGTTTCGTTCCTCCTCGATTTTCTTTTTTTTTTTTTTTTTTAA
>NW_006263440.1:395026-400090 GCF_000469605.1 Apis dorsata
ATCGATGCGAGCGAATTAAATTAGCGAGATTAAGTTAGCAATTAGAAATAATAATAATAATAATAATAATAAGGATCGGAAGATGGGGTGGGATATTTTGTTGCTACGATACCCAGAAATTTGTGATTTGTAGCGAATTAGTATCCAATTAATGCGACCGTTAATAGAGATATACGTTTCGCTCTAATTACTCACAGTGATCTATACTTCGATTGCCTAATTGACCGAGACATGACTGATTATAATTGGCTGTCTGGCGCAGCATTCCAGATTCCATTGCTGACACGCTTCCCGAACCGATTATTAACGATTCAACGTTCGGTTCGTCGATATTTTATTCGCCATTCCTTTACCGAATTACGCGAATACCGCGAGATATTCAAGGTCTCAAGGTAGTCTCAAGGTAGAATTAATAGACCCGGAACGGAAAATGGCGTGGAAAATTTTGCATTTACACTTTTTTTTTTTTCTCCATCCTTAAAGATTCTTTAAAAAAAAAAGCTTTAAAATTCGATGGCAATTTGTCCCCCATTGTTAACCCCCATCTTCACTCGCGATTTTACTCTCGTAAAAATAAGGCGCGTAAAAGCAGGTTGTCGCGCTTCGGTGTTCGGAAATAAGATTTCGAGAGAAAACTTGGAAGAAGATCCGAGTTGGGAGGAAACACAAGAGGCGCGAGATGAGGAGGGTTGCGCGTGGATTCCGCGGTGTGGAACCGCGGAGAGCAGACCTCCCTTTTCCCGCGCTACCTTTCCACGACTTTCCTCTCGTTCGGCTCACTCCACGATTTATGTGTCGCGCATAAACCATTTACAATGTCGTATCTTACAAATAAATCAGTGCCAGCTGTTGCGGACCGGGTTAAACGAGAGGCGATAAATATGAGATTTAACGCGCTATCGTTCACGGGGACAAAACGCTTCCACGCACGTTCTTCGTTTCCTCGCACCCGTTCTAATTTTTTCCCCATTGTTTCCAAATTGTTTCGTCGATCGTTCGAGCGTTCTTTTGCCTCTTCGATCGATAAATTTATTCTCGATTTTCTTCCGCCGATTATTTGCTCGAGGTATCGGCATATTTCAAATCGCGCCGAATTCCGAATCACGGATACAGTGACGCGCGGATACAAGAGAATGGATAACAATATCGGAATCTGACGAGTATAGATTTGGTGGAGTATCGTTTTGTTCCAGATTTTAGAATCGTAAATTCCACGAGCCGCGTTAAACGTGTAACGGAATTCGGTACGAGATTCAATACGATTAAGTTACGACTCGTGAAATTTGCCGGAATATCCTCCAATTCGCGAAATTTCAAGGAAATTAAATTAAATTCGTTCGATCTACGATCGTCTCGAATTCGTCTAAAATTTCCATCTGTTGGAGCAAGTTCGTTAAAAATTCTCTTTATTTCTATAAGTAATTGATAAGTAATTCCAGTACATCTATCGCGTGGCAAATTATATATAAGTCAGATAATAGAACAGAAAGAGAACTGAACGATGACAAATTGAACCAGAGTCGGCCTCGTGTTTCCTTTTTTTTTTTTTTTCTTTTTTACTTTATCGGCGTTGTACGACATGCAACTTGTGCGTGCAACTCGATCCGATAGACGGATAAGTAAGTAGAGGTTCTAGAGAATTTAATCGAGTAATAAAAACGCACGTATTAATCGGAACATTGCAATTACTGGAATGTTTAACTGGAATTTTGCGCAACCGTGGCGATTTAGAATCGGAATTCACGATATATACATATCTCGATTTTGATTCGTGATAAAATTTCGAAAGTAAAACTATGCGAATCGTAAAAGCTCGATCCATTGAATTTTCCAACTTTGTTGTCTTAATTAAATCGTACAATAGATACAACGGAGAATTTATTTTCTTCAAATATATTTATTTTCCAATCGCGTCCAGTATCGAATTGAGATGAATGATATGATAATTCGAAATCGTTATCTCGAGGAACGGCCGTGTAAACTCGTCCACCCGCGCGAGCCGTAATTCGGCGAGGGGGATTTATCCAAATTAAAATAGCGATATCGAGTTATTTAAACTAACCCACCGATGGGAAGACCCCGCTTTGGGGAGAACGAGCCACTATTTTCCCCTGGAAACGAGCGGATTTTCAGTTTCGGAATGCCCCCGAAGGGGCTAATTTCGTATTAGACTAAGCGCGAGGATAATATGGATAGCGGCGCGGAGATAAGAAGGGGAGAGGGAGCAACGATTTCTTCCACCGGTTGAATTCAATTATTCTTTTATACTTTGCCCGAGAGCGTGTGCAAAAGGCGCGTGGAGGAGCGAGGGAACCGCAGTAAAATGAAAACGTTCCCTCGGCTAATTTTCCCGCGATCGTTCCTCGAATTTAAATTATCGTTCCACCCCCGAAGGAGGAGAACGTTTCACTTCACTCGAAACGCGTAAGTAAACCCGTGACCCGCCTTGGAATATCATCGTCGGCGTGGCGGGAAAAAAAGGTGGAAATTTTAGCTCGAAGGGAGATCACCACCACTACTACTATCGCTACTACTACTACTGCTACCACCTACTACTAGCCAGAGTAGAATTACCGATAACGCCCGTAAATTCATGGCGATGCAAATCGTCAGATGGCCGTGACGTCCGGCTTTAAAATATGTTTCCCGATCTCGAACCCGAAAAGGATGTGCTAAATCATCGGAGGGGAAAAATGTCCGATTTTTTCCCACCTGGCCGATATCCCTCCTCCATCTGTACAAACAGACGTGGTCAACGCTCCCATTTTTCACGCGTCAAATTAAAGTGGAATAGTTTCTACTTCCTTTCTCTTCTCATCGTCACGCGATCATCGCGTCCCTTTTAATCCGAAATTAATCCGAAAGATCTTAAAGACGACGAGGAGTTAGGGGGTTTTCCATCGATTTTTAAAGTTTTTTAAAGCGTTCATCCGCAAAAAATCAATATTGAACAATTTATAAGGGAGAGAAGTTACTGCGAAATATTCAATTAGAGGGGGATTCCTAAGTGACCCTGTTTAGAACTTCTTTTAAGAGGAGAAAAACTTCTTCTTTTTTCTTCTTCCTCTTCTTTTTTTCTTTACTATTCTTCATTGGCAAAGTTTCGAGGGATGATAAGAACGACAGCGGAGCGGAACGTCGTATCTCTCTTCGTAAACCACGTAGAAATGCATCTTACTTTCCAAGACGCTAAAACGTGGGGCGCGCTTAAATCAAAGGAACGATTGGAAGCACCTTGGCTCAGGTGGGAGTCGATGAAATATACGGCAAATGGAAACAAAAGGAGGAGGCGTTCGACGCTCCCGTTTCTCGATGCATCGTACGCCGGGAAACGCACGATCCCTGCACTATATTTTCACCACTGGTTGCACCCACGTTGCATCACTGCCCCGCGATATATTCGCGCCTATATATACGGGATAGAGGGCGTTTCAAACGGGGCCAACCCGTCGGAATTAAACAAAAATAACAACTCGACACGGATCGAATTTATATTCCCTAAGAAAGCGATCTTTTTTATCGGTTGATAAATATTTCTGAATTTTATAATTATCGATCGACAAGAAAAATTCCAACAGGAGATAAAATGGAAGTTGGTATTCGTAACTCGTTTCATATATCAAAATTCTGAAAATAAGTTTCGTCATTTTAAGCAAGTTCTCGTTCGTTATTTATCTGTCCTATAACTGTGTATCATCCTCTAATAAAAAAGGATATTTTAAATGTAGGTGAACACAAATCTTTCTAACGAATTAACGCATCCGTAAAAAGTCGGCCATTCGAATATTCCCTCTTTTACCCTTTTAAAAACTGTCTAATTTTAGAAATTACTCAATTACCCAAGAACTCGTTATTACCAGGACGGACTTTCTCCTCCTCGCATGTCCTCGAAACGCCATAAATCCAAAGCCCCCTCCCCGAACAAACACGAAATACGCTTAGCACGCGACGAGACCGTTCGATTATTTTTCACGCGACCCTCCTCCACTCGTTCCGTTCGACGGAAACGAGCAGCGCGAACATTTGAATCGATCTGTATCGCGTTTAGGCCCGCGTTTCGCGCCGATGCGCCAACAGACGCGATAATTTAAAGCGGGCGGGCGAAGGTGTCTGGATAGATGCGCCGTAGAAATCGACAGGTATGATGAATGCTCAACAGGCGCCACCATACTCCGCCACGGATTATTGCGTATTCCTGTCAAACGCTACCGTTGACGACGAAAGGTGAGGCGAGTCTCTACGGAAGAAGGCGAACATCTGCATTTTCAAGGGCTACCCGTGAAACCCGCCGTTGTGTTCTTTCTCCCCCTTCTATTTCTTCTTCGTCATCATCCAACCCTTTCCTCCATCCTTCCATCGCTCTCCCCTTTCTTTTGCATTTTCTACGACGCTCGACGACGCCTCTATCGAAATCCTTTTAGCTTCTCCCCCTCCGTTCGAGTGATTCCGGGTTTTAAGCTCACCGTTCAATCATCCGACACTTCACGCAGGCGGATGGCGTCGAGGAAGAAGGCGAACATCCTCCGCCTTGGATGACTCTTGCGCGGAGTTAGGAGAAGGCAGAAACGTCGAGTCGCTGACGCCCGACGAGGGCGAATTGTCGGTTTTCGGACGAGTTTTGATGGATTATCTTGAGCCTGATACGATGCGAATTTATCGTAGCGGTTTCGTTCTACTACCAGTCGTCACGAAGTTGGATCGTTACGGCGATCTCGGCCGAGATAAAAGTTTTCCATTTACGCAACGCGCTCGATTACGCCCCCCTCTCCCCCCCAATATCGATCACGTTACGCGGAATTCCAACGATCTATTAAGTCCCCTCCTCTTTCTCTTCGTCGACTTTCCCAAGTTTCTTCTTCTTAATTCTTTTATTTCTTTTTTTTTCTTTTAGAAAAGAGATACGTCGTTCGAAGTCGTCGAATCCTTGGATAACACGACTCGATTCGGTTCTCTTCGATCGAATAATCGTTGGATAAATCATTGGGAACGGCGCATCAGCCAAGATGGCCGGCTCCGTGCGGATAATATATCCGTCAGGGTTAGGCTAGTTCCTCGCGCGAGGCT
>NW_006263440.1:400268-408411 GCF_000469605.1 Apis dorsata
CTTGCCGGGGCGAGGCCTAGTTGCGCCGGAAGGAAATCATCAGTACCTGACTCGCAGACTCGCGGAGCAATGGACAATGAGTTATTACCTGGTGCCCTTGCGATAGTACCACACGCCAGGCGACCCATTATGTCGGCCGCATTGAAACATTTCCACGAGGGCCGCGTTTACCCACGAAATAACCAAGATCGTCGCGCTTTGTTTCCGCGGCGTTGCGTGTCGCGCCCCGTCCAACCGCTTCCGCCACCCTCTTGGCATCTCATTGTCAACGATAATGCCCGACTTCGTATCGAGCTTCAACCACCCCCCTCCCCTATATTCCTGGATGGATCGCTTAAATTCGAAACGTTCGAGAAATTCCGCGTATTCCCCCGATTTCTCGCGTTAAGTGATTTACGTTGTCCCCCTCCCCTCGACATTTGTGGGGGACAGATGTGGCGAATTCGAACCCAAGATAGAGAGCGAAAAAAAAAAGAAAAGAAAAGAGGAAAAATCGAATTCAAATTAAATTCGATCGAGAATAGGAAGAATCGATTCGAGGCAACGAATCCATTTTCGTTGTGTCGTCCATCTTTGAGAAACGATCGTCGACCGGTGTAGTGTGCGGACACCTCCTCGCCCATCCTGTATTATTCACTGCCCGCGACACCTGTTTTCCATAAACACGTTTCAATTCCGTATAATAGAAGGAAAAGATTTCGTAAACCGCGATACGTTACTGTCGTTGAAGGCGGTGGATTCGATGAAATCGATGCGCGACACGGAATATATAACGGGTTATATAATATACATATATTTACGAGCTTGGATATATCTTTATTGCTAAAAGATTCACTGCCTATTTTCTAGATATGTCTTCTGATAACGCGTTCTAAATATTTCACGGAGGGGGAGGGTTTTAAATCTTTACGATTCAAAGCCGATCCGTCGATTCTAGCCGTCGAGTTTGCGCAAACTCGCGTAAATAATAGAGGGAACAGACAGATACTCCCGTACCTGCGAAGCTTATATTTTATATACGGGATCGGTTTATCTCCCGATATACCTTCTCTAAAACTACGATGTTACACTCTTTTTTTTTTTTTTTTTTTTTTTTCCGACGTAGAAACACCGATAAAGACAAATAAGATATAGATTCGATTCGCAATGACAAGCTCGTGATTACTCAGCGCGACTGATGATAAAAATCGAGGATCGTTCGTTCGTTATACGAGGCAAACATTAACAAGGATCTGTATCTGAAAAATCCTCTCCTCTGTTTGTGTTGCGCTTAGCGCGGGCGAAAACTGGGTAACGGAAAAGAAAGATTCGTTTCACGTTCCCCCGTGTTTCGAATAGCGCATCTTTTTTTTTTTTTTTTTTCTCTCCATTATATCTCGACAAACGAATATTTCGATGCGAGGGAATATTCTTAAATTCTGTCGATGAGCACGAGTTACGAACGGGACTATATAAATTATATATGTTGATGAATTTTTTGTCCCCTCCCCCTCCCCCCTCTTCTCTCCTGTTTGGTTTTGATAAACGTTTATTCGATACGGTATGGCAAACGAAATAGCGGAGAACGCATTTTATTTCGTTTGTTCGCGATTTTTTACGACTCGAAACGGTCGGAGAGCATTTATTTTTCGACGAGCCGGGGCCAGCCACGTTAGACCTAACGCGAACTGGCAACGGGCGAAGGTAATTTCCGGCAGCCGAATGGAGTAGATTGGTTTCCTGTTACTGATATTTAAATGGACCGGGTTGCGCCGGAACGATCTGAAAAATTTATGGTTCCTCCCAGATTGGAATACTGGATGGTAATATTGAATCTTAAATCCGTGGCGAGCGTTAAACGGACGCGTCTGGCGGCCAACCTTTTCGTTGATGTAATCACTGACAGGGTTTACAGCGATATCGAAATATTTTCCTCGAATTTTATTCGAACTCGATTATTTTTTTTTTTCTTTTTTTTTTACGAAATTTCGAAACGAAATTTTTCTATTCTCGACGAAAAACGCTATATTTCGAAAAAATTTAACCAAGTGATATCGCGAAAGTTTTCTTTGGCCACACATTCGCCATTTCGCCGAAGCGAATTCCTGCATTTTAGTAAATATACGCGTCTCGACGCAACCAGCTACGTTTCCACGCCCGCTCATTCACCGTCCGTGCGTTAATTGTTGGCGCATCAGCACCGAAACGTTAATCGAATCCTGGCTTCCGTTCCGTTGCTTCATAACGCGTTAATGAATTTAACCACGCCATTTCGCGCCCCGTTTCTGCGACTCCTCCGTCTATTCTCTTCCGTCTTTCGATCCAACTCCCCGCTCGAATGTAAACCAGCTACGCGCAATAAGATCTCGCGATAAGAAACTCGCTAGATTAGAACGATCGAGCGAAAGAAAACATAGAAAAAAAAAAGAAAAAAGAAGAGAAAAGAATTTATCGTAGTTAAAAGATGGATCACGCGTATATACGTACGCACGCACGCACGCACGCACGCTCCACCTCGTCTGTTTTTTCCACCTCGTTTCCCGACGCGGCCACCGTTGCCACACTTGGAACCGACACACTCGGCCCATTAATAGACGTTCCAGCCTACATTTTCGGAGGGGGTGTTGGCCAGCAACCGGTGTGAATTCGCGTAAATTTGTTAGGGGGGCGGGAAAAATGGTGGCCGGCACGGAACCGTTGGCGAAGGGGAGAGACGGTGAATCGTGAATAATCGCCGCCGGTTTAAACGGCGATCGGTGGAGGAGGGAGGGAACGGGGCATCCCCNCATCCCCCCTCCGCCCCTTTCCCGTTTATGCCGCATCAGAGTTCGCCAAATTTATTCCATTGCTCGGTGGTTCACGTGACTTGCACGATGCCGTGCGAATGCCGTGCCCTCCCTCGTGATGAATACGCGCGTTAAAATTGTCATTGGCGCGCGAGCGAAACTGCACGCCTCGCTGTCCAACCCTTTCTCTCTCTCTCTCTCTCTCTCCCTCTTGCGCAATGGATAATGCGCTCGCCGCTAAATCGTCNCCGCCCGTTAAATAGATAATAACGGTTACTGTTATTTCGAGCGCGGACGGGACGAGACGCGGTGGCACTTTTCGCCTCTCATCCATACATCTCGTCCACGGGATGTTTCTGTTCTGGGAGGGTGAAGGGGAGAGGATTCGTTGTTGCCTTTTTCGATACGCGTGGATTCAACGAGAATGGGGTTATGTATTTATTTGAGAATCTTTTTGAAGTTTGAGGATTTGTAGTAAGTTAAGTTAAGAGAAATTATGGGTCGAGTTGATGCTACTCATCTCTCTCTCTCTCTCTCTATCGGCTATTATTTCACCACGTCGGCAATCAACCACTCGAAACTGTAAACTGGCCTCGAGTTGAATTACGGCCAGTGATTCAATTTCAGATCGATCTCGGGACGTTCAGGAGTAAGGTTTTTAAAAATGTTAGATAAAAATGTACATCCCTTGTTCGCAAGGGTAAAGTTTAAAGAGGGAATCCTCGGGGAATGCAATCTTGATTAATACGATTCGTTCGTTCAATTAACCACTTTTCTTCCCACCTAACATAAACGTACGATGCTGTGCTTTATTCTCAAATTATACGCACGCATCGAATTGAGTGGTAAGAGAGCAATTAAAACTTGCAAATCGGATAAGCAACTCGCGTTACACGCTTTCCTCGCGCTCGTTATTCGCCTCGGTTTTAACTTTCCGCGAAAATTGCACGATTAATCGATCACCTACTTCGTCTCGAATAAATCTGAACATCAAACCTACGAATGCGACGAGGAAAGAAAAAAGAAAGAGAGAGAGAGAGAGCTTCGATCCACGCCGAATTATCCACCGATGTTCCCGATGTCGGATAAAATGGCCGTCGAATATCTCGATCTTTCCGTCGGAAAATACAGGGATGAACACGATTCCGCCATTCTCTCGTCGGATAACAAAGTTCCGTGCTCCTCCGAAACGCGAGCAGCGCATTGTCCTCGAGCAACCGCGATCAATTTCCATTGGGCCGTGACTGCATCCGTCGAATATATATATATATATATACACACTCGAAACGTCCAAGATTCAATCCGGTAACCAAGGAAATATCGTTCCAAGGTAGGAAGAAATCGCGGTGTAAATCACGATCGGGGACGGTGTAACGACGTGCCACCATCCTCGCCTAAAATCAAATCGGGGATAAGAAATGGACTCGCCGGAGAACTTTTCGCGGGCATGCAGATTATCGCTGGTATATTCGAGTAATAATTCAACAGCGGCCGAGAGAGAGGGAGGAAAAGAAAGGAGGGGGTGAAAGTTATCGGGCCACGATCGGTTAGGAAATCAGATATAGCGGCGAGGAGAGTTTCGCTCGTGGGAGGAAGTGGCCCGGCCGGATGTTTACTTGAAACTCCAACCGCATCCACGGTGGAGCTAAGTGAAGTAAGGTGGGCCCTCCCTCTCCCCGGAAGCTTCTTAAGTAAAACCATCCCCTATCGTTCCTCCCCTCCCTCGTTTCTTCCCTCGAATCAAACCGGCCCAACTCCAACGGCGCATAAATCCCACGGATGGCGTCCCGGAGATTTGTTTTCTCGTCGCCGCTTCACGCCCGGACGAGAATAACGAGGATTAATCCCGATATTCCCCTCGAAACGTGAACGTGGTCCGTTATCCGCCCTCTACGTATATAGATTTCCTAATTTCATCAGCCGCAAAACGATAGAGATCCTCCTCCTCCTCTTCTTCTTCTTCTTCTTCTTCTCTTCTTCGAATCTCGAGCGAGATTCGTCGTGTCCCGCGCCGTGGAAACGGTGGATATTGAATTCAAACGCGGAGGAGGAATGCGGAGTCTTCTATTTATTCCTAGCTGTTGGAGAAAGATTATGTCGATCTTCTGGAGAAGGGTTAATCGAAGGATTATAAGATATTCGAATCGATTGTTTTTCATTGTTTTTACGTTTGACAAAACTCACGACTACGGACGACGAACTTTCAACGCGATGACCCGCGTCTTACAAGCTCTCCGGTATTCAATTTTACAAGCTACTTGTTATCGTGCGGTCGGGGGCCAGGAGGGGAAAAAAGGTAAGGGATGCAGCTAGGGGATCCATTGGTCGGGTTCCAACTCGACGGTTTTTGCTGTTTGCACGAAATCCGAGACTGCCGATTACCTTCGCATTGGACCACATCCAACTCCCCATTTTCGCCAGTTTAAGGTCCCTCCGCGCTCATCTGCCCTCTGTTTTTCTCCCCGCTTCGTGAATCCGCCGAGTATCGCGGCCGAGTATTTCGTAACCGCATTTGCATCCATCGTCTTAACCATCGATCCCCCTCTCGATTCTCGGTGTAATTAACGATAGCTCGAAGGATATCGAATCCGATATCGTTGAATAACGAGTGAATTATTAGAATTTTATTCCGATCGAGAGGACGAGATAAGATAAGAACGAGAAACGAGAAACGAGAAACGAGTCGAGTTTGAATCGAAGAAAAAGATCGGGAATAGAAGCAAGGGGGAGAAAAGCCGGGGGTTGGATTTATATTTTTATTACTCGAGCCTCGAAACTTGCCCGATTCCGTCGAAATTCCGTTAATTATCTCGAAACGTTAATTACTCTCTCCGTTGTTGGGGAAGGGGAAAAACTCCGACGAATCTATGACGACGCGGTTTCCACCTCTTCCACCCCCTCCCTTCTCAACGCTCACAATCGTCCGCCGCGTAATTATCGCGCCATTACAACCCGTTCGCGATACACGGCTAAGGTATCTTCTTGGTGGTGATTTAACCCCATTTCAACTCGCGAGACATCATTTTCCGCGGAAAACAAGGGTCGACGTATCGCTGGTTGATGTGGCGCTCGCGTAACACGCGACGTCCTTATTAATTTCCCTTTGAACCTGCGGTCGTTTATCCGGGTCGCCGTGCCTTTCGTTCCTCCTCGCCGTGAATAATGACGTGACGAGGCGTGACTGGAATTTCGTGGCTGTACACGAAAGCGAACAAATTGTGGGAAGACGTGAAAGATACAAGAAAGAAAAGGTTAAAACGTTCGATGTTTTCTATATATATATATAGGTTACGACCATAAGCACGACTGTCGATACTTTTGGAGCTGTATGACTCCGAGCACGAACGTGAACGATGAGAGAAAAAAAAAAGAACGAGAAGGGTGGTGGTCGGTCCTCGTATGGTAAATTTTTCATTACTCCCTGACGCTTTCTCTACGTGGGAGAAAATGACGGGGGCGCTCGCGTATGAAATTGAAATACGTCTGGCCGATCCATTTTCTCCGAGAAGGAACGAGTTCCGCCATTTCGATCGAAAATGTTTTTCGAAAATATCGAAAAATTTCGAAATTTCCTTCTCAACGATTCGCGTCGTTGTTATTATTTAACCGGGGAAAAAAAAATGTTGAAATGTTTCTCTTTACTTTTCTCATCCTGTTGCACTTCGAGCGAACGGACCTATGAGATATCTCTCATAGATCGCGTAATTCCGCCGATATTTTTCCAAGGATCGACCCGATCCCGCAACCTCGATCCCTCTCTAGAGTTTATCGGAAACGAATTTATCGGGAGGGGGATGCAAGAGAGAGGTTGGCTACTCTATCGTTTCGCTGGAATAGAGTTTACGTCTGCGCGCGAGATTAACTTCGAAGGGGGAATAGGGTTCTTTCGTCGGAAGGATTTCTCGTTAAAGATCGATATTGCGGTTGGAAGCTTGTTTCGAGGGTAAACATATTTCGGCCTCATAGTTTTATCGTCCATTTTTATGAAACCTCTCGTGTCATTTGAATAATAAAAGGTATATATACTCGAGAGAATTACGATCGATTTTCGAATCGATAAGCATCTTAAACGTCAACGAAGAAGAAGTAATAGTTGGTATGATTTTACCTTTACCTCGAAATCCTTCCCTTTCATTTTCCAGTTTAAAAAGCCTCCACGCGAGAAAACCAACAAATTCTTCGAAAGGCCGTTTCCTCGTTTATTTTTTTCCCTTTCTCTCTTTGCTCCTTCTCGTTTCCCTTTATTTGTTTTCTCGAAGACGTTCTCGAGGAAAAGTCGAGTGTCCCCGACCGGTTCGAGTCCGGTAAAATCAAGCCTCCGTTTACGAGCAGATTTCCACGGAGGTAGTTCTCCTCCTCTCCCTCTTCTTTCCTTTCTTTTTTTCTTTCGCTCAATTTCTTCTTCACGAGCCGCGTTTTCCCCGAAATCTTGGAAAGATGATCCCCTTGGAATGATATCCCTGACCGGAAGTTTCGCCTCGAAGAAAAACAGATACGAATAAACTTGGGTTCTTACGTTCTTAATCGTTAATCGTCGCACGCCAGAGAATTTCGAGAAGATTGACCGTGAGATATCTCTTTCGTTGCGGGCAGAGGTCCGAACGAGGGGAAACACACGGGGGACGAACAATGACAGCCTCGTCGTGCTTTCGCCCTGTTTTGCCCTGTTTTCGCAACGTGGAAACTCGCGGGCCCTTTTCCCTCGGCCTCTCGTGTTCCTCGTTAATTATTCATATTCAATTAAAACTTTTTGCCCCGGTTTCGAGGGCGGCCGCGGTAAACGTTTCGATTAGCTCAGCTACCGACTAAATAAAACTCCCTTCCTCCCTCCCTCCTCCCGGGTGAAGCGTATTAAGGCTATTGTACCGGTGCTTCGAGCGAATTGAACGAGAAAGAGAGAGGGGGGAGGAGAGAAGAAGGAGAAGGGAAAAATATGATTATTGCGTAAATACGGATGGGGGAGCTTCGATCGGTTCAAACCCCATTGTTAATGTCGGGGAAAGGAAATGCCCGGTTTGTTTGAACGTTCAATCTTATTTGTGCCTCGGAAACAACCCCCTCCCTCCCCGCGTTTATTGATGTTTCTCGGTCAACTCGAGGTGTTTACTCGATTCGGTTAATTATTCGAATGAATCGTGGACGAAGCAATTTCTACGCCGTCGAAATCGCGTTTCAACCCCCGTGTAATTGTACATCGAGTTTTTCTTTTTTTAAATCCAATTTAAAAAATTCACCGTTCGTCGTCGATCGTAATTACTTGTAATTCGATGAGAGGGATGAAAAGGGAACGAGATGCAAACGAATATCGAAAAGAACGAATCGTCGGGATCGCTTTGTCGGTGTCGATCAAAAAAAAAAAAAAAAAATCTTTCGAATAT
>NW_006263440.1:408613-421324 GCF_000469605.1 Apis dorsata
CGGTGTTCTCCATCATCAAAAATTTCCGATCACCACCCCCTTTCCTTCGTCATTTGCTTTTGCCTGTGATATGGCGTGTACATGAACGAACGCCCCTGTTTGAGAAAACGACGATTGGGAAATGGGAAGGGGAGGGGAGAAGGACACGTTTCCATTTTATCTTCCGCCATATCGTTCCAAGTCTCGGCTGGAAAAGAAGAACGACGAGGCAAGAGGGGGCGACGAGGGGTTGGGCGAAACGAAGGGGTTAACTCGATGCTTCGAAACTTAATTGAATACTGGATAAACAAGGCTAACAGTGACGTCGGCAATTCGTTAAACGCATCCGATCCTTTAATTAAAATGTCGCTTCGAAACGTTGCTTTGTTCTTCGAATTCGAATCGACTCGTTTGCTGTTTTTTTTTTTAAGAGAGGTATGATAGCAATAAATCGAAGTAATTTCTCTTTGTAGAATGCCAAGACTTTTGAATTAAAGTTCTAGAATTTTTTTTTCTTTTTCTTTTTTTACTTAATAATAAACAGCGAACGAAATTATATCGTCAAGTTGGAGTACACATGGAACAGTTCGCGTCTCTCAGTTGGTATCTCTGCAACAATCGAAGGGTTAACTGTCCGTGAAACTACCAAAGTTGTCGATAGTGGATAGCGCATAAACTGTGCGTCCAACTTGAACGTAGTTACACCCGAATAAAATGTTTACGCGTTCTCCGGTTGAAGAGGGGCTCAAGAAAACATTACCCGGGTCCAAGATTTCTCGACCCGACGATTAACTGGACGACCCGTCCAAACCACAAGGGGATCGTCCACGGCCAAAACGGAAGGAAAATTTGACGTTATCAGAACGATTCGTATCGGGGTTTGGTCGGAATCACCACTCGCATCGAACCTCGTATTTCTCAAACTTCTTGGCTTCTTAGTTTCGAACGCGGCTCTCTTTCGAATTAGAAACTTTCAGCATCGACTTGTCCATCTATCGAAAGAAACGCTCGATTCGTCTCCTCTCGTCGTGAAAATAAACTGAAGATAACAATTCGATTCTTGGACGATCGTCGTTAATCTCGTCGATCGATCGAGCAAAGATTTTTTCCTCGACGTTTCTCCATAGCGATTATTCGTTTATTGGAAATACCAATAGTTTTATTACATCCTTTCCCCTCGAAATTTCGAAGTTTTCCTTCGAGGAAAACGCGTGTTGGCGTATTAACGCGAGCATAAGCGAATCCGAGCAAATCCTTCCTCGACGTCGCGTGAAATCACGTGACACGATGCATCAGCCATTCGACGAGTCTTTATTTCGTTGAGCTTTCGATTTACGAGCGTGGGGAGGGCGTGTTTGCTACCCAAGAAACAAGGAACGAAATTAGAGCCCTCGAGGCTCGTAGGAAGCTCGCGTGATGGCGGGAGACACGGAAATGGAGTCGCGGTGTCGAGCAGAAAGCGCGAAAGAAAGGATTCTCGGTTACGCGAGCACGTTGCTCTTTATGCCGAAAGCGCGTGATGCTTGGTTCAAAGAAGATTAGCCGTTTCACAACATTCCCCTCGTTTCTTCCATCGTTTCGCGCCGCTATTTTCGCTGTTTACCGCTCGTTTTAAAACTCTCCTCCCCCTCCACGTTCCCTATCGCGTTAAAGAGATAAAAAGAGATATCCGAGAAAAGAATCGTAATGAAATTCTCATCGATCTCGTTTCCACCATCTCGTTTCTTCTCCACGCGACATTTTCTTCTTCTTCTTCTTCTTCTTCTTCTTCTCATAACAAGATAAATAAAATAGAAACGCAGAAAAAAAAACAACTGTGAATACGTAACTACGCCGGTTAACGCGCAAACTTTCTTATTACATTCTAATACAAATCCGTATACCGCGAGACTTATAACTTTAACGAACGCCTCTTTGTTCGTACGAGGGAGACTTGCATTAGCATTCACCCTGATAATGACCACGAGCTCGCGCAATTATATCCTTCTATTTCTCTCCCTCTTTTTCTCTCTCTTTCCTTTGTTCTCCCTCGAAGAATCAAAATCCGTGCACACCGAAAAGCGAGAACGAGAAGGGAGAAGAAAAGAGGTGGCGGGCGAAAAGCGAAAGCTGTTTTTTTCATCAAAGCTCTTAAAAGGATCGAGAAACGAAAAAACGGGAGGAATTTCTCCCCATCGATAGATACCGATAGTTGCAACGTGTATCGAGAATCTGTGGCGAGAGAACGAGAGAAGGGAAGATAGAAATCGGTGGAAATCGGTAGCGAATCCTTTCCTTCTAGCGAGAATTCCTCCCCCAGGAAATTTCCATAATACGCGGAGGGGAGGATCCGTGTTACGCCGTGGTTAAACGGGAAATGGGAGGCCTCGTGTACGTCATTGTCTTGTAACGTTTCTCCTTCGCGTTTCCAGCCACCCTCCCCACCCCCTTTTATTCCTTTTCCCAATTTAATTCTTTATTCTTTCTCGCGGCCGCACCGCGGCAAACCCGGGTCTTTGTCGCTTTTCACCTTTCTCCCTCCCTCCCCCCTCACTCACTCACACTCCGCTCCCCTCTCTCCGCTCACTCCATCCTCCATCCTCGCGCTTTTGTCCTATGAGTAATTAAAACATTTTGGCCAGACTATGGGGGCGAGAGTTCTTTGAGCTTTAAACGCGCCAGAAAATTCATCCTTCGCCCCACCTCGCTCCTTTCCTCGTCCTCCTGCTATTACTATCCCTCCTGCGTGTGTCGCGCAGAAGGGAGAAAGGGTGGAGGGGAGGGGAGTGGATAACTACTACTACTCCCTTTCCACTTTATATACGGAGCAGAGAGGAGAGGGGTTCGTGAAAGGAAGCACGCACGGTTATGCGGAAACAAAACCTCCGTTGAAAATGATAAAGGCAAAGAGTGTCCGGCAGAGTTGCGTGTTTTTTTCTTTTTCTTCTTCACCACCGAGTCGCGTTTAAATGTCACTGTTTTCGTTCCGTGCAAATGCATGCATGCATGCATGCATGCCCGGCTACGCCTTTCCCGCAATTGTCCCGAGTGTTGTTTTCGTACGTACGTACACCCTTTCCCGTACCAATTCCCTATTTATCGTTCCATTCTCGTCAGAAAATTCCTCTACGAGTTAATTCTACGAGCCAACGCTTTATTTTCAAATTGATTTTTTGATCAGAATATATATATAATAGTCTCGTAATTCTCGATCGAATTTTATTACTTACTCTGTCTCTCTCTTTCTGTTGAAAAGTATAGCGGGAATTTGGCGAAACGATGAAAGATGAAAATCAAATACTGTATGGAGATATTATTAATCGAATTCCTGAACGCATAAAAGGGGACGTTATATCCCCGAAACTGCGTTATTCTCCCGGATAACAATAAATTCAACGATCCCGCCGATCCAGAACTTCGATTCGCAATAAAATTCGCGCCGGTTTCATCCACGTGGATGGGACAAGCCTTTTTTCCTCCCCCTCTCGCGGTTTTTAAACCTTTTGTTTCGCGATGACGAAACGCAACGCGGGCAATCGTTGCACTCGCAAGCACGAAAACAACTAACCTGCGGGTGTAATTTTTCCTCGTGGTAAAAAAAAAAAAAAAAAAAGAAGGTTGCTCGCATAATCAACGAGAAGGATCTTTCCGAGGACGAGGAAGGAAATGGGCGAAAAAAAAAAAAAGAAGGTTGCTCGCATAATCAACGAGAAGGATCTTTCCGAGGACGAGGAAGGAAATGGGCGAAAAAAAAAAAAAGAAGGTTGCTCGCATAATCAACGAGAAGGATCTTTCCGAGGACGAGGAAGGAAATGGGCGAAAAAAAAAAAAAAAAAAGAAAGAAGATTACTCGCATAATCAACGAGAACGATCTTTTCGAGGATGACGAAAGAAATGGGCGAAAAAAAAAAAGAGAAGAAAACATGTAAAAAATAACGCGCAATATCTATGAGAGAGCCGACTCCATTCATCACTCGTCGCGACGTAATACACGCCGGAAATGTGTAATTTTCGCCCGATTCGCGCGGGGAAACGTTTTATTGGGGAACAGATTGTGAAATGATTCGATCAAAAGTAACAGCACGAAAGAATATTATTAACGAAGGATAAAATAGGAATAAACTATGTTATTGCATACAGATGTGGATAGATGTGTCTTTTGCTCTATCGCGCCGTGTGCACCTCGTTACGTTATTGTTCGAAAAGGAAAACGGGTGAAAAGCGGAATCGGAACAGCGATCGCATCTGATAAATTCAACACGTTTCGCGATCGATTAAATATTCTCCCCGACTCTGATAATCGCTTCCCTTGATCATTTCTTCGCAACGAATCGAGGGGTGATGGTGGTCAACGTTGCATCTTCGCGAGGAAGAACGAAACACCGGTTGATTAATAGCGGCATCCTGTAAACCCAGCCACCGTGTCTCTTTCCCCCTCGTCGATTTCCTGTTTTCCTTCCATCCACGCTCTATCCCACTGCTTCTTCACCTTTACTCCACCACCTCGGTGGAAGAAACTATTTATCATTCGCTGGTTTCCGTGTGTTATCAATTTCGCCGACTCCAAGAGACCTCCTCCTCCTCCTCCTCCTCCTCCTCCTCTTTCTTCTTCTTCCTCTTAATTTTTTAACCGCCTACCATACCGCGAGCAACAAATGGCCCGTGTCCGACGAGGCTGGAATACTAGCACACTACACTAGTTCTTCTCCCCCTCCTCCAACCGGAAATCTCACGTGCCGGAAATCTACGAGCGCCGTTAAAGATCCGTTCAAGCGGAAGGAAGAGGAGTTTCGAGTCTGACGAAGTAATTAGAAAACTCGGTGGTAAAGTGGAGGGCGGAGTGAAAAATTAATATGCGTAAAGAAGTCGGTGTTGGTAAATCGCTCGTTAAAGTGTATTTTTCATTTCTAGAACAAATATCCGCGCGTAGGTGGTGGTAACAAAAAAAAAAAGTTCGTGCCTGACGTATCTCGTTTGTTACTACTACTGCGCTTGCTATCTCCTACGTAATCCGTGTTTTTCCCCCCGTGTGTACGTTACATATAAATTCGAGCAAGATTTTACACAGGCGAAATAACTGATTTTATTAACTATAAGTGTACAACGTAAAATCTTTTACAATTCTTCTACGATATCTGTATTTTTAGGAGATGTATTCTCCGATTAAAAAGTCGGATGTTGGACTACCATGTTTTCCTCCCTTCGTTTCTGATTTTCTTGATTCTCTTGATTTCGCGGATCCTAAATTAAAGAGAATAGATTTACAGAAGTGTCACGTTGTATAAAATTAGAATAAGGAGAAACAACGGGAGGTGTCCCAGTTTCGAGAGAATTTTATTTTATTTTATTTTTTCTTTTTTCTTTCAAGATTCGTATTTTCTCGAACTTCCATAAATAATGCGGGATAAAGAAAGTTGGTTGAAGGTATAAATAAAATTATCGCACCGAAGGGGCGACGATCCAACTTTTAAATTCTCCCTGCCTCCTTCACGCAACAACCCGCGGTTCAACGAAAACTTTAACGTTCAAGGTATGATGTAATCTCTATAATTCAACCACGCGTTTTCTTAACTTGCACGCGCGAAATTCAATTCAGAGTTTTGGCCGAGCTAAACGTTCGATTTTTTATTTAGTTTCAGGTACGCGAGGATGGAGAGAAGAGGAGGGAAAAACGAGGAAAAAAAATCGGTCGTCGAATCATCTTTCCCAGGACGAATGACGCGCCCCTATCGCGAAGATTACATCTCTGTCGGTGCATCTGTCACGTGCACATTGCTCGCGTTTGTTCGATCGAGGAAGTTCAATCGAACAGCGTGTCAAAGGAATCGACAAATCCGTCTCTTCGAGGCTCTTCGAGGAAGGCGGATAATCGTAAAGTAAACGAAATATATGGTTATTTGGGTTCGACGAACCCATTTCTTCGACTTTGACCGGTGAAAGATGACGGGATACACAGTTTTTCTGCGGAATTTTCACCACGAGAGAATAATACCTATTCCAAGTATCCGTATTCTTCGATCTTTCCTGTATCCTTCCCTTTTCGAAAGGATAAATTTCCCAGAAAATTGCACCACTTCCATTCATTCGTCGAATTGGAGGAGAAATCGCGCGACGCTTTCAGAGATTGAAACGCGCCGAGTTTTTCTCCCCCCGAAAAAATCGGAATTAATGAAACGCGGGATCGATGCGTCTTGGGTGGAATCAGGAATCGAACAGGGGCGTTGCTTGAGCTGGAAGAGGTCGGATGCTTGCAAACACGCGCAACCCTGTGTACAGGGTAGGTGCATGTGCATTAGGGTGATCGATGATGCTCGACGTCGAGCGACTGGCCCGTTGGTCAAGTAGATGCATCAGCTGCAATTGCGCCCGCGATTTCAATGAACGTTCGACTCGAAAATATGTGTACGTATATAGATATGAAACTAGACGGCAGTAGATGGTCGTAGAGCGTCGCTCGTTTGCGTTATTTCTATTTTCTCTTTCTATATATTCTCCCCCTCTCTTTTTTCCACCGTCATTGTGCACGAGTTGCTCGCTATGACGGATTAAACGATCGGAGGGGCACGAAATGCCCGTGGCGTTTTCGCGAATAGGAATTTGCCAAATCCTTTCGTCAGGGGCGCGCGTTGAAATTTATAACTCTCGCTATCCCATGGAATTTGGAACGTCGTAACGGGGGATACGTCTGGTTTCGTTCGCGTTGTCCGAGTTCCTCTCCGCGAATTCGTAATGGCCGGCGAAAAATATATATTTGAACGTCACGGCAAACGTTACGTGACGAAGCTTACTTACGTTTCTGGTGGCCGGCAGATCGTAGCAAACACGAGGTCTGGCCTACGAGGATGGCCCTCGTTGAATTACGTTTATCGTTTAATTGTTGCGCGGAACGACGATTCGCCACGCGGTTTATCGCGCGCGTTTGCTTTTGCGCCGTTAAGTAATTTAATCGGTGCGGGCTAGGACAACCGTCCTCCTCGTTTCCATTTCGGAAACGACAATGGCTCGTTATTAACGAGACGCCACGAGGATTCACGCGAGGGTTGTCGAAAAAAATTCGCCGATATTTGTTTAATTCGTCAATCGTTGACCACGAATTTCTTCTCGATGAATCGAGAATCGTCGAGTTGGAGTACACATTTTCTGAAAATTTTCACGATCTTGGAGCAATTTATTCTTGGATGCACAGATCGACACGTTCTGTCCGTCAGGATAAGCTCTATGGCGAGTGTCTGGCCGTAAATATTGTCTGGACAAATGGATATGTAGGTCACGAGCCTGTCATCAGTCAGGGGTTGGGCCGCCATTAATACAACGGAATGCGCAGACTGGACAAACCGGGTAATTAATATTAACGGGACGAGTGTAATTACTATTAAATAACGTATAATTAACAGTATTGTAACGTATCCCCTGCTGCCTCCTTGTCGAGAATGTTCGTTTGATTCGTCAAATTCGTACAATATTTTTTTTTCAAAATTCTTGAATAGCGAAATACGATAATTCTACGTAAAAATAAAAATTATTTCCTTCTCTGGTGTAATGTGTTATATTTACAGTTTTGCGGAGGATAATAATAATAACCGTTAGAACGGAAACGTTTATTACGGTAAACAGGTGAAATTAAGATAGATAGAGAAATGTAAATTTTAATTTTATTTGACCGTATTCGAAATTTCAGCTTACGATCGTTTATGCGTGCCGTAAGGTGAAACGATAAAAGTTGCAAATGGCGCGGCATGAGGACGAAATCGTGTGAAAAAATTGTATCCTAGTTTTTAGGAGACGCGAATTCCTCTACGACTATTAGGAACGTTCGCTGCAATTTGGAAAAATGCAAAAGTTCGTGGTAATGGGCTAGCTTCGAAATATCTGTAAACACTTGGTTGCGTAAAAACGCTTGATTTGATTTATTCGATTCATCAGTGTCAAGTTCTTGTCAACGTTTCTTTTTTTTTTCTTTTTGCAATTAAAGCAAATTGTCCTTGTATTTCACGTTTAATGTTCGAGTTTAACGGACATGGGGGAGTCAGATCTGTTAACATTGCCCGGAGAATAGACGGTAAAGAATAATTCGTGGCATTTTTTTTAGAAGAAAGTTTCTTTCGAAATCTTTCCGTTCAATTTTAGTCGACATATTTTCGCGATATTGTGAAACTTATGGAGGTCAACGCAAATCTATTTATCGCGTTACGACGGGGATAAACTTGAAAACGAAAAGAAAGAAGCGTGAAAACTGGAATACGGATGATTAAATCCGTACTTAAATTACCTTTTCAAAACGAATCGTTAATTCAAGCGTAATTTATCTTTCCCGCTCTTGTTCTTCTTCCACCGAAGAATCCCAAAAGTCTCGACCCATATTCGCTCGCGCACCGTTTCAAAGAAGATGTGAAAGGATGTTAAAGATTCCGTGTGACAAGAGAAGAAAGGAAAAAAAGAAAAAATGTCGCGCATTGTGCAACAAAGATAAAAACAGATATGGAAACGTTTCATTAGTGCCTCGAGTAGAAAGTAGAAATTTCAGCGTATTTTTGAATTGAATCGAAAGTTGTCTAAGAAAGAAAAAAATTTTTCAACGCGCTCTCAGAAACGAAACGTTTCCTTTTTAAACATTGCTCCCGTTCCTTCCTTTCCTTAATTTCCTTATAAATAAACAAAAAGTTTTATTATCGATGTACGAACCGTTACAAACACCATTATTATCGACGTGTAATCAGATTTACACGTTCCGAAAATTTCACGAGTATTTTAACGGTTCATTCAAACTTGAGAGAATTAGCGGTGAAATTCGCGGGATAATTCTGATCGGTAATACGATGAAACGGAAAATCATTCGTACTTTCATTTTAATCCTCCACGCTCTGGCTAATTAACGATTAATCCATAAGGTAAAGTCGCGCAAGCGATAAAATCAAAATTATCCTCCTGTATTACAACGTAATACAAACGGGGGAAAATCTGCTCTGTTCGAAACAATGTTATCTACTTAGGCCGATAAGCCGAATCCAATTGCTCGAATTAACTTTGCTCGTGATCTACCCTTATTACTCATCATCGTGGTAAATCGGGCACACGGTCATATCAGTTGTCAACCATTTCCTTCCTCTCCTTTTATCGATACATTCCGTCCATCGTCTCTTCTTCTCGATCTTCGTTCAACGCGAAACCACAACTAGCGCGTCCCTCGCGAAGGTGGCGCGTAATAATAATAATAATATCATATGGAACGGTTCCATCGCGTCGATAATGCATATCAAAGTGGGTTGGGATACGAAGTAGCGCATCGATAACGAGATTGGAAAGAAGAAAAGCGAATATCGTGGTTGAAAAATATACACGCCCCCAATCGTATTCTTGTTTAAAGCATCTTTTCCTGGCTTACGGAGGGTAAACGGAGACGCATCGTTAGAAGGGTTGTTCGCTCGAGGAGGAGGAGGAGGAGGAGGATCGAATCCGCAATCGTCTTAGAAAACACCATTATCACCGGGAGACGGGTATAGCGAAGATAGCTATTGTGAGGATAACGATGTCGGCCCCGGATGACGAGTGCTATTGAATCGGATCTCTCGATAAACCTTCTAATATAGTCGCAGGGGACGTTTATTATTACTTCCTATCCTCTTCTAACGTATTTTTATAATTCCACTTGAAGAGAGAAATATACTGGGCGCTCAAAGAAAGACAGGATCACCGAGATAATTTCAAACGATATTTTCCTTTGCTTTAATTTCCTTAACAAATTATTAACGATAGTCATTAACATTGGTCAATCAAGCTGCAATTGATAGCGTTGGATATGTGCCGCGTACAAATATCAACAAGTCCAATGTGCATTGAACAAATATTTTTTTGTCGTCCCTCTTCCTTGATTTTGTTGATTTTGTTGACACGTTTCGTAGTCGATGATTTTTTCGTAATAATCTATCAATCGAGAGTTTTTGAAAAGGAAACTGTTACTTGAAATTATTTCAGTCAAACGGTGTAAATAGATTAGAATGATTTCATTGTTTAATTTATAATTGATTCCGTTTACGTTTCGATTGAATTAAGGATAAAATTAATTCTTTAACTTTTAATCATTTTCATAGACACCGAGAAATTTTAGAAAAGTGCAAGCATCCATTTTCTCTTCTTCCTTTGTCGCCGATAAAAATCATTTGCACGAGAGCACGGTTATTGATTTATTCGAGGAAAAAGATAGGCAAGAAGATATTCCTTAAGAACGAAAGTGACTCTTTTTTTACTTTTTCGTCGATTTGCCGAAGGAATTATTCTCACGCGATATCTCAAGATAGTTCGTTCCCGCCAAAGTGAGAGAATTATGCGTTTGCATTCTATGAAAGGCCAACTACCAGTTTCAGGAGCTCCTTTCGGCTCTTGTCATTTGTCTTGCTCCGAGATAGAACCAAAGTTTCAAAGAGCTCTCCAAGTTGCATCCCAGGCGGTTACCAGAGAACGCCTCCCTAAATTTTCTCGTTGTATGAATTAATGGTGAAGGTAGTTTGTAAAATCTTCGTGCGAAGTCACCCAGAATCTATGTTTCGATAGTTCGCCGCGGGCGAATGAAATCGATTTGGACGAGAATCTCGTGAAATAAAATTACAATCCCCTTGGTTATCCCTTGGACAATCCCTTTAAACTTCTAAACTAGTTGAAATTTCCTGATAATCCAAGCGG
Source organism: Apis dorsata (assembly GCF_000469605.1). NCBI lineage: Eukaryota > Metazoa > Arthropoda > Insecta > Hymenoptera > Apidae > Apis > Apis dorsata. Next base: position 419,249 of record NW_006263440.1, read on the forward strand.
TGGATGCACAAAATTGAAAATTGCGAATACCAATAATAACGAGCTTGTGCGTTTGCAATTGCACGTGACATTCGTAGGTTTGTTAATTAAATCAAAGGTTACATAGATCCTTTGTAATTAAATGCTATTTCAAAGACTATTGTCGCCATTCTCTACACTCGCAACAGACTCGTAATTAATTTTGTCTGCTAATGTAATTAATTTTATACCACAGATATATTTTGACATTGAGGAAAATCTCAGAATTTTTTCCTCAACATTCGATACGTATGTTATTGTGGGCTTGTGTAATAATAAATCGGATATCTTTCTATTTACATGTTATTATACGTATAGAAAATTGAATATAGGATACTTTGCATCGTTTCGTCTTCCCTCATAGTTCCAATTTCTGTAACATAATCGTAAGTTAAAACTATGAACTTGATGGTGAGTACATTAATCAATGTAGAAAGGAGGCAAGCTGCGCCGAACTATTGTACTTTGTGCCACGCATATGGCTCGTTAAGAAGCCGTTAGCATAATAGGGTAGCGTATAAAAGCAAATACGTTACACATTCTGGCAACACGTGATGCGGAAAATTGCATTCAAATAATTTTAATTAAACTACAACGGATTGAGAACGTATCATTCGAATAATTTATACCTTCACTTAATGATTCCATTGATTATAACGTGGTAATAAAGACCACGCGTTGCATAGTATTGCAAAACCTGTTCCAAATATGTAACAATTCTTACGAATCATTTTAATATTTGTCGGAATTGCGTATATTTATTTGCACGGAAATGAAATTGGATAAAGGGAAAAATATTTTTCTGGAAAATAACCAGTTTTATAATAGAAAAATAAGAATCTAAAAGAGTTAAAAATCAAGTGATACTTTTGTACGAATCTTTCTGCAAAAGCCCGTTTAGAATACGAAATGGCGAAGCATTAGACATTTAAATAGCGAGCCGACGTGTTATTGAATCGGTGCGGAAACACCTGGATCCGCATAGGTTCAGGTGGCTGTGAAAATCTCTGCGAGTTGAATTCCTCTGTTTTGCATGAAATTACTACCGCATTAGAAGGATAGGATTCATCCTGTGTGTAAAGAAATAATACATTAGTTAATACATATTTACGTAAATCTCATAAAATTAATTTTCTTTACTTTTTTTTTAAATCTAAACTTAATCTATTAATAGGTAATTTTGCTACTTTAATGAAAAATTCTTGATTTTTAACGAAAGAGTTGAGAATTGTTACAAGACTATATAGACTATGTAAAATATGCTTGATAATAGCAATGCCTTCGTATAAAATGTTCAATTATCCAGAAGGAATGTCGCTTGTTTAACTAATTTGAGAAGTGTACAAATGCTAGATATCTTTGCTTAAGATAAATGAATGTAGAACTATGCCATAATCACGTACTAAATGTACAAGGATTTATAATAATAGAGATTCCTCCAAATTCCACAGTTTCTGTTGTAGTATTATGTTATATAGCGATACAGATTGCGAAGAAATTATTTATTTAACTGATGATACTATGTGTTATATTAAATTGAATAATTTTTTTTAACATCTTTTTGAATGAAATCATTTAAATTATATTATATTTTAATGTAAATTGAATTTAGTCATATGCAATAAAAATTATAATTACATGTGCAAATTTCAAGTATTTTTGAAATTTTCAAAACAATTATAGCTTGTATAGTCTATCTGTATATTGTTCCCTGGGAGGAACAATATCATTCAAACTAATTACATAATAATCAAAGTTTAATTGCATCATCATACCTAGTTATATCTGCTAACTAAAATTCTATAGATACACTATAATATTTGTTTTGCTAATATATGATTTTTTTAGGGAGAAAAAATAGAAATTCTTATTTAAAAAAAAAATTACGATGGGATATCGACAATTTATTGGTCCTGTACATTAAATTATACAGTCTAATGGTATGAAGCAGAGCAAATGTATCGGATACAGTTTCCCACGAATATTTTCTATTCACATATATATATATACTATATATACTATTATATATATATATATATATATATATATATATATATA
>NW_006263440.1:421780-423427 GCF_000469605.1 Apis dorsata
AAATTTATAAAAATGAATACTGAAATAAAATATGAAGTGGAAAACTATTTATTTGATTACATTTGCTTTGATATCTATTACACGATGAAAATAAATCTTTTCGTAAACGAAAAGAATAAATTGTCTTTTTTTTTTTTCTCCATTCGTATACATCTTTACATATAGATTTTTCATAAAATAATCATTTTAAATGATACCATTCCTTTATATATAATATAATTTGATTAGAATTATAACAAATTACTTCATTTCAATAAGATCTTAAATCTTGCGCCGATTATTTTCATTCTTAAATAGTTGTATCAACTATTTCTTAGCCTGAGAAATATTTTTACTATATCTGATGTAAATTATCGCAAACGCTTGTGTAAAAATTAAATCTTGATCTCATATTTTATACTAAATTCATACTATATGGTGACAGATAATGATAGAATCAAATTCAATCCATTGGACGTTTCCAATTTTGTCCTCTTCTTATATTAGATACTCCATATGTAAATGAACACATTTGAACAAAGACGAAATCAACGGTGTAAATATAGGATTTCTGAGTACACAGTACTCAAAATATCGTGCACAGTGTCACATAAGGAATTTAGTAGTTGTCATATACGTAACGTACGCTTTTCAATAATAATAGGTTTGTTCTTTTAAGAAATGTCTCCTTTCAGAACAAACAGAAAATGTAAAAATATATGATAACATGTATCAAATTTCTCCAAAATAATGGAGGTGATACGCAACTCTGCACTGAATATTTTATTATTTTATTCACTTGACTCGTTTTTGTTGTCTTTGGCGATATATGTCGTTTGCAGGAGGCGGTGGTAGATCTTCTTCTTCGCTATCATCACCTCCTAAACGCGTTCTTCTACGTTTAGATCCAAGACTAACTCCATCATTACTTTCGTCGACGATCCAATGTACAGATTTCGCTAAGTCAAATAATTTTGTGTCGCATCCATTATCCGCTACCGGCAATGGAGCTATATAAAAAATAAAAAAAAAAATTAATTTTATGAAAGAAAATGTGATCTTATATATTATATTATTATTATTATTATTATTATTATTATATCTTGTTAATTTTATTAGAGATGTAAATAATTATTATACGATAATATTCACAAGATAAGAGACTTTACCATGGTCTGGTAACTGAATTCTATTAAAAACATCCATAAGCAAATCAACAGCCACAAAAGGTCCTCTGAAACATCCAGGTGGTGGAAGCATGGTACAAAGTTGTGCTGCAGCCGGTGGTAATGGAAAAGAACCACCTACAAAAAATTTTGTCACATATATCATAAATAATGAACACATACAATTAGAATTTTAATAAAGAAATTTACCAGGTACTGGATGCTCTCCAGGTAAAGGATTTACTTTTGGTTTATAAGGTATCATTTGTGATATATCAGGTCTTGGTAACGATGCTATAGCTTCCTCTGGATCTGGTATTCGTGGTAATGCACCAGTTGTACTTCTTCCAACGCTAGATACTTCCATATATCCAATAGACCGTAATTCCATAGGAGTACATGGATATAAATCTAAGAATTTATACCTATCTACTAATTGTGCTGTCTCTTTTCCTTCGAATTCTTTAATCTAAAAAAAAAAAAAAAAAAAAAAAAAGGAAAA
>NW_006263440.1:423646-425218 GCF_000469605.1 Apis dorsata
ATATAGAATATAAGAAAAAATATTGAATAAAAAGTTATACGACTTATAAGCATATCAATTTACCTTTTCTAACACAGCACTACGACGTTTTTCAACCTTAACAATACTTGCCAAATCTCCAATATTAGATTCAAATTCTAAAAAGCGGTTCCATATATCACTAAAAATAAATATATAATAAATATGAAGTCATTTTTTTACTTATTAATATATTAAATATAATAAATATATTTTACATACACTGATTTTTCAGGTTCTAAACTACCAGAAGATAAAACTCTCTCAAACAAAACTCTTGTATTATTGTCCTCTAAAATAATTAAATGCGATTAAATTTGAAATATATATAAAAGATAAATAAATTTATTTTTTAAAAAATTCTTACCATTTAAATGTGATAGATAATCAATGTAACAAAGTATATAATCCGGATTATCTCCAAATTTTTTTAAACCTAATTCGAAAATTCGAAACGCAATATTTTTGTCCTTGGTACAATAATATTCCATTAATGCAGCAGCAACGTATACGTGATGCTTACATCTTGGATCTTCGCGAGCTCGTTTAAAAACCGTTCTAGCAGATTTTATACCTTCAGCACGTCTTGCAAATTTCATATATTGTACAAATGCCTATGAAAAAAATATGTAATTTAACTGTGTTTAAATAATTAAGCAAAATATTTAATATTAACAAATAAATACTAACTAATGTAGGATCAATATCGGGTATATCAAGGAACTTTTGATATATTTGATGCACTTTTTCATATTTTACTCTTCCTTCTTCAAAATCTGCATGTGCAAAGTACAATAACATATTTTTGGACAATAATGTACTTGTTGCTCTTTCGAACATTGTTGCTGCTTCATCGCTTAAGTTTTTCGCGGCATTTACATCTCCTTTTTCTGTTAATATTTTCGAACTAAGTTCTAAAAAATGTGCAGCTTGATGCCACACAGCTGGATGATGTCCCAAACATAATAAACATTGTTCTATAGCAAACATTACTCTACGCGCAACTAAAGAAGTATCTTCTGTTCTTAAAGGATTACTACGTTCCCATGCAATATATTTTTTCCATAATTCCACCTATGACAATAATATTAATTGATGATTATAATTAATATTGTATATAATATTATAATATATTTATAATAATATTGTAATATATTTATAAATATATAAATATGTATGTATAATATATACATATTATATTATATATGTACGTATAATAAATACTTGTTTAACTTCTTCTGGATGACCAGTTGGAGGTACACTAGGAGCACTTCGATTTAATCCTCTTGTTACAGCTTCTAATTCTTTGGCAACTCTTCTTGCATTCATATAATCCCTAGAACGTTCAATAGCCATTTTCTCTGCAATTATTGGATTAATATTTTGTTCAAATGCCATATAATCTTTCCACAATTGTTCCATATTAATCATTGGATTAACAACACCTCGTTGATATACCTATAATTAATAATATATATAATTAATAATATCAATATATTAAAATGTATATATATATAATAAATCAAAATGCTAATATATATATATATATATATA
>NW_006263440.1:425474-438849 GCF_000469605.1 Apis dorsata
TCAGCATAAGAACCAACAGCTTCAACACTTTTAAGAAATGTCACATAATCATTCCATATACTGTAAGAATGTATATCCATACCAATTTTATCTAATGCAAAATCATATGCTTGTGCCATTTTTTCCCTAAAAATACATTATATATTAAACTTTTGATTCAATTATCTATATAATTACATAAATACTTACTTATATGTTGTAAGACTCGCTTTTGTTTCTTTGACATAAGAAAGGTAAAGTTTCCACAACTCAATATTTAAGATTTTCATGAGGCACCTTTGGAAAAGCTGTTAGAGAAAACAAGTACTTTAGAAGCAATATAAAGATATAATGTAACATTTGTGTGAAGTTCATTTAAGTGTGGTTACACAATACATTACATATTATCTACCACCTTACTTACCCTTACAGGCAAGTTTTTTTAAAGCACATATTATCGATTAAGATCAATAAGAATCACATCAAAATATCAGGAAATAACAATTCAATAATTTATTTAGCAAGTCTTTAATACAATCACTACTACAATATTGTTTATTTGTAATGGGAGAAATAATAATGCACCAATGCATCAATTGAGAATACTTTATTATATAAACATATGTTTTCATTGGGAAATAATTAGGGAAAAAGTTTCCAGATATGAGATTATAAAGGTAACACAAAATAAACCCCATTGAATAAAAACTTTATTTATTTTTTGTAAATGGGGTAATTAATAATATAATTGACCTATGTAGGATCTAGAAATGAATGATCCCAAAACATGATAAAAAAATTTAGACAATTTGAAGCAACATAAGGTGATAGTAGAAATTTAAAATAGTAGAAATTTAGTATGGAAAATATTCAATTTTATTATACATTACAATTATAAAATAAATAAATACTTCGGTGTATTTATTATTTCATCACCTTATACTACCTCTTTAAAAATTTCACAATACTTGAAAATGTTAATCAAGTACTGTACTAGGGAAAGGAAAATGATGTAATTCCCAAAGCATATTTATGAAAATATCTATTAAAATACTATTATATCGTCTCAATCATAATATTGAGACAAATATTATTAAAATCTTTCTTATATGCAAAGAGGTAAATATACTTTGCATTATGAATCATTTTAATGCTGAATATTTGTTCATAACAATTTTATTTCATGTTGTATTTAATAAAATATCTACACTTTATGTAATATGAATATTATTTTATTTCAAATAACATAATTTAAACACAACTAAAAAATGTATTGCAGGAAGGAATACAAGGCTGTTACATTCAGGAAGCTGCCTTCGTAAGTTGATTTATTTTAATAATATCTATTTATTATTAATTCTATGTATATTTATATTATAATATATTTCAAAATATATATCATATTATTCAACAAAGAAAACAACCTCCCAAATATACCAACAGATCAATCATAATCAATGAGATATTTGTGTATGGTGAAATACTGTTTTTATTCACCTCATATAATATGCAAAATGCCTAAAATCACATAGTATGATAATACTTGATCACAATTGATTAATAATATTTTGCTAGTATTAAATGTAATCTTAATACACTAAAAGACTAAAATAGAATTTTTTAAATACCAATGTTCAATTAAGAATTATATTCATTCGATTAATAAATAAACATGCATATCATTATAAGTTTATATTAAAAAAATTCACTCAATAATTTTATTTTAAAATCAGTAATGAAAATTATATATCTTCTCAAACAAACAACTTCAACAATATATATATAACGATAAATTTAGCAATATATATATATAAGTGCTTTCATTAAATTTTGAAACTCATACAATTAATATTAACATACCTTTTCCACCTTCTCAAAGTTGCGCATTTTCATCTGAAAAAATCATAAAGAATATAAAATAAACTATCTATTATAATAATGATAATTATATTATTTAATAGATAATGAAAACAGCATATTTATATTTATAACTTTTAATAATTATTCTTCTTTAAAGATATAATAATATTACCTCTTGTTCTATATAAATTTTCCAATAACGACCAGCAGAAGGAAACACGGATACAAGCTTTTCAAAAACTGGCCTTACTTCTGTAATAGGTCTGTTTTGGGCTTCTCTAATAAGAATGCTCCATGCTTCTAAATCATAAGGAGATTCGTCTACTGTTTTTTGAGCACGTTGTAATTTTTCATTTCCCCAATCCTATAAATGAGAAAAAACATGAAATTATATAGAACATATAATTTAAACATAAATTATGTATTGTAGAAAGTAAGGTTATGTAGACTCGACCTACATTATAACAGTAATATATAATACTTACAAATTCTGTTTTATCCTCGGTCATTTTTTAATTATAAAAATGATGTTAGTAGATAAAAATAAAAACTTTCACGTATTGGAAAGATAAATGATTAAATAAAAACTCACAACACCCAACTTGTAATGGCTTGTAATTTTCGGTAAGCAATATTCAGAATTTCGATTGTATTCGATATATCGTTATAACAAGCTATTCGATATTCAATCTGCATCGACCATTTCGGCCATTTTCTTTCGTCTGTCCTTTTCGAATTGTGAGGAAGTATATAAAAAAGAGTAAATTTTTATTAATTTATACATTTTTAAATCTAATAAATTATATTTTAGTGTATAAAGTGCAGTTATTATCATAGTGAATAAAAGTGTATTAATTGAAATAAAAATATTATAATTAAATTATCAATTAACTTCTAATTACAAAATATTTAACAGTTAGTTTAAATAATTTGATATTTTATTAATAATTGGTATTGATATTTTGTAGTGTTACATTTGATATAATATGTATAATTATTATTATGATTCAATATAGATTTGCTAATATTTAATTATTTATGAGATTATTTATTATATCTATAAAACTATATTATTATAATTTATTACAATGTAAAAAACAATAAATCTTGTATAAATAAATATATTTTCTGTTTTTTATTCTATTATTTAAAAAAATTGAATATTATTTAATAAAATATTGCTTTTCCCGCGCGATTTAGAGTAGAAGAAAAGTTGTGCGACGCCAGCCAATCAGAAAATTGCTTGACGTACTATTACGCGGGAAGTCATTCTACTGTCGAAAATCATGGCGATAGGATGTGTCATCCCGCTGAGGTATATGACCTCGATTATCAACGTCGTATTTTCATTCCTAACTTTTCCAGTTTATAGGTATTATCTCGTTTAATTAATATATATTTATTTAATAATTTATTACAATATATTATAATGTACACAATATATAATATATAATATAAGCAATCTTCTGAATTTATTTTATATATATAATTATCAATATGGTACAAATTTTTGAATTCGATTATTGTTCATTTTAATATAATTAATTTCTTTTATAATATAATTTATTTTAAATTTTAAGTTTCTTTTTGTATAGATTACTATATTGTATAATTGATCGTGATGATGAGAAAAAGAAAGTGGAAAAGGATAAAGGTATTTCGAACGATATTCAACAACGAATTCGATAATTTTTCATGCAGAGCTGCCAACATTTAACTTATTCTAATAAAGGTAGATGTATGTACATGTTGGCATTATTTTTTAATTAGATTAGTAAGAAATATTATATATAATTGATATACATACATATATTGCATGAATGATTCAATTTTAGAAATAACTTTTATATTTCGTAAATATTTTGTAAGGTTGTAATATCATCATTCGAGTTTCATTGTTGATTGTTATTTTCATGAAATTGTAAACACAGGTGCGTTTAGTTTTCGAAGAACAGTTGATATATGTATGTTTTGATGTATTCATGATAGAATATTTAGAAAAAGAAATGAATATTAGAAGAAAAAGAAGAAAAATATGAAATAAAATGTTTTACTTTTCTTTTAATTTTTTTTCTCCTTTTACTAATACAATTTTATTTCCACAGCATTGTTGCGATTGCGTGCAATGCGATCATTAAAATCAGTGTTTGTTACGTAATAATATTTTTAATATTTTTTGAAATATAACTCTTGTATTAATTATATGTTCAATTATAATAGTAAAAATTAGAAGTACGCGAAAATTAGAATCAGTGATTGTTCGTTAAACATAATTCGAACGCGTTAATAGTTTTTTATTTATTTATTTTTTCTTTTAAAATATTCGTTCTCGGTAATAGAGTCAGTGTTTCCCTCAAGAGAATCCAGAAATCATGACTTTAGAAATCAAAAAGTAAGTATTTTTATATAATTATACTTTAATTTTTTTCAAATAAAATCTTTTAAATTAATAGGACAAAAATATTTGTCTGTAAAAATATTTATATTTACTTTATAAATCATTATATTTATAATTTCTTTTCATTTTTACAGTTTTTCTATTTGGTTACTGGTATATTGATTATAGGAGCATCTATAATAATATTCTCCGCATCTAATGGTGAGTCGCATGCATTTTTATTTTTTCATTCACTTTCAGTCATATCCAAAGATTAAAAATTCGAATTTATGAATAATTGATTATATTTATTATATATATTTATTATAATATATTCGACGAATATAATGATTGCATGTATTTATTATCCGTAAGCAATAAGTTAATTAATTTAAGGTTAGGAATATCATAGAACGTTATTTTATATTCGATGTCACAAAAATCGATTTAAACAGTTTCTCATATAATCATAATTAGGTCTTAATCAACATTAACCTTCGTCTATGTTTAATGCAACGGTTTCGGAATAATTTCGATCACATCTAGCAAATAATTATAGTCTGATTCGTTTCATTCATCATCCGTATATTGCATTCCGGTTCAAATTCGATCCGAGCAATCAAAAGAAGATGTTTCGACTTTTGTTCGTAAATAGATATGAGAATTGAAAGTTACTACCGCTAGAATATCAGTCACGATCGAGTCAAATGTACTGTGACGAGTTCGTCGATCAGCCCGGGGCGCGAATTCAGAATCGATCTCAGGTGAACACATACCTTCTGATACTATTATGCCATACAATCATGAATAGATGCTCAGGGGGTTCTCATCATTTCGCATACAATATAGTAGTCTAAATGGTATGAGAAGAACGATCGAACATTAATCGTGGCGTACTTGACACGATCCAATCGTGAGAAATTTATACGAAAAAATAAAGAGAAATTAATAGAACTCGATTTTTAAAAAATCATTATGATATTATAATATTTTAATAGAGTTGATACTGCAATATTATAATAAATAATTAGATTATTCCTTTTCTCTTTTTTTTTTAAATATTTGATACTTAAGATATGCCAAGAGACAGCAGAGAGATAATATAATTTTTTGGCGGACTCGATCTCGTGCGGAGATTCATTATACACAGAGTTCCGAAGTCAGAACAGATCGATTAACGCGTCAATTTGCATTTAAGCGTAACTAACTTAATGCAGTCTGCAGATGCATACATGCAAACTAAGTTGTGTCCTTACAAATGATGGCTTGAACCGTGGACCATTTGTTACTCGTGCCCCGAACAAATTTCTGTTTTGCATAATGGTGCAGATAGTACATGCTTTGGAGACTAATTCACATTTTCTAACACTGTCCCCGAAATAGCCATTTTACTGCGTTCCTTTCGATCTTGAACGAATTTCCAAACGAAATAATTGGAGATATCGTACCTAAAACGCAAAGAGAGAGATCGTTTTTTTGAAATTTTATCCTAATTATCGCCTGATAAAGAAATAAACGTGGGGGCGAAGTGACAGGAAACGTTGAACTTAACTTAAATTAAGACGGTGGTCGGCGGAACAACGAGGTGTCGATAATGAATCTCGGCGTTAATTAGAGCCCGAAGGTGAGACGATAGATAGGTTGGTCGTGGCATACCGATATCTTCTTCTCAGTCTTGCGCACACATCGCGAAGTAAAGCCTAACTGAAACGTCACGCCACTTGTTACTCGTTAGTGTGCACGATGCCATCTTTACTGTTGGCCACTCGGTCGGGTTACTCCTACGGTAGCCACATCGATACGAGCACGGGCGTGTAATTAACAATGTTCTCCGCCTTTGTCCGACCTTGGTCAAGCTTCTTGCCTAGATTTTCGTCATAGATCGTATTGAATCGAGACATACCTTGTCGCTCTATTATCGGAAATGTTTCCCAATTTTGATCAAAATTAAATTCACCTTGGCATTTTAAGTGATAACTTTTAATTAAATGGAGGAATAATTTTCCCAAATTTTATTAGATAGATCGAGAAAGATGTTTTAGATTTTTTAGAGAAAGTTTATGATTTTCGTGTCGAATTAGACGGAATTAGAGAAGTTGGTCGGTAGAGGGAACTCTTATAGATCGCATCAGATGGAGTTGGTTCGTCCACCGGGGACAAGAAGGAGGCTTGGTCCAATCTCGAAGGTATCTTTGGAGCGTCGACAGAGAGTGCTTCCATTACGCTGGGCGGTGGTCCCTCGTTATATCCGGGACAGGCAAGTCCGTGGCTGCTCATCTGATAGTCCGAGGATTTATGGCGGCCCTGATGGTTCATTTAGCGCTGACATGACTGGACAGGGGCGGGTCGAGACGCTTTTACGTACGTTGTGTGCGTGCGCTAACGCGACAATACGGAAATATCTTGTTAAAAACAGGTTGAGTAACGCTATAGATTGGCCGATTTAACTGCATACGCATCATCCGTCAAGTGCATCAATTGGGAAATAAGCCTAAACTGCGCCTCGAAAAACCTTTATTAAATAGTTGGCTGTTGGTTAATCGCGGAGAGGCAGGGTGCGCGCTCGTTTCCAGCCACCACAGATATTAACCGAAATTTGTCAACGTTTATTCACCCATGAATTATGACGACGAGCGATGTTCCCTTTGAACGAGATAGGAAAATAAAATTAGCTTCAACAGTCGAAGAAGTGAATTCGAGACGTATGTCGAAGCAAATCACCCGTTTAAATTTAAAAATTCTTTCGATATTCCAAGTTTCCAGGAGTTACTCCAGGAGCTTCGCCCCTCCTTAGCCACCTTTTTACACTTCTTATCATCGCGATTCATCGCGGCAGAGAGGCTCGCTCAAGCAGTTTTGCAATCGTGTCTCGGACATACCATAAAAGTTACACATCGTTGATTTTCCATCTTTCCTTTAGTCTCCTCCGCGCGCCGCATCAATGTCGAAACTCTCGTCTGGACGGGTGCGCGCGTAAATTACCCGCGGCTAGCAGTAAAACTCGTATGTTCGCGATTCGATCCCTTCGATATTCCACTGTTACTTTCCAACATTCATCCGCGATAAACGCGAAATTGGCGGCGAAACCGCGCTTAATCCATCAACAGCACCGCGACCGAATAATTTTAATTGCTTTTCTTTCCAACTCTTCCCGTATATAATTTTGAAACGACGATAAATGTTCGTTACGATTTGTTCGTTCGAAAATATCTAAATATTTTTTCGATACCGATACCGTTCCAACTAAATATACTTCATCGACGAGGAAACTGATCTGCTAAACGGCCTTGTCGGTGAAGCCGCATTCTTTTTGAAATCCGTCAAATTCCGTCTCTGTTTTGCGAAACGCGTGGAAGCTGCGCGAATTCCCTACAACCTTGATATATCTCGTGCTCTGTCGAGTAACTGGTTAAGGCTAAAGCTAATAATCACGAACGCTCGCGTACGTGTACACCTTTCTTTCTACCAGTGCCAGTGAACCGATTTCCGAGACCGACTACATCAATTGCGCAATCGAATTCGTCGATCGCAACCTTGGCTACCGTAAAACTCGCCTCGTGTTACTTATCATTCTCGATACTCTTCGACACTTTGAATCGATTGCACCATCGTCCAAGCCGAGAATATTTTTTCTTCTAGCCTCTCTTTCATTTGCATAAATAGATGTTGCTTCTTCTCGTCGAAAAGAAAAAGAAGAAGAAGAAGAAGAAGAAGAAGAAGCAAAAAAAAAAAACAAGTATTTATAGATACATCAAACATGTCGAGGGAAACGTTATATAATTATTTCAAAACAGAGAAAGAGACGATGGTTCGCGAGGAAAGGCTGGAAAGTTCAGCTTGATCGTTAAAATCTTTTAAACAAGAATGTTTCGTCTTGGCCCAGACGAAATAAATATAAATCTGCTCATGAGCTGTGGCGATCCAATAGAAAAATACGAACGTTCGCGCGTACCTCCCTTTCGTCGTTCGTCTGAGAGGCGAAATGCGTAAAGAACGTTTTATAGCGTTTGGTTTCTTGCGTATGTATGCAACTCGTGGTACAACGCCGCCGTGGGAAACGTGACACGAGCTCCCTCCTAAACCTGAAAAGTTGTTTCGAGATAGAGGTCTCTTGGTATTCGTAGGAACAGTTAGACGTGGTTGATGCGGAAGAAGGAGGGGAAAAAAAAAAAAAAAAAAAAAAAAAAAAAAAGAAAAAGAAAAAGTGAAAAAAATGAACAAGAAAGCGAGCTTGGATGATCGAGCGTAGTAAATTACTCATTTGCTTGTCGTCAGGCACGATCGAGCGTCATCGAAACGTCACGCAACTCTTCGCGAAGAAACGGAGATCTTGATCGAGAAATTCATCGATCGAAGAATATCGATTGCCTCGGTATTCTTTTAAACGGATGTTTCTTCTGATAGAACGTCTCGACACTTTTACCAGGGAAACGATGATGGATGGTCGTTGCTGATTAAAGGTCGTAGATAGGTTAAATCAGTTGATGTAATTACAAATAGCAAGACTTTTTATTCATCGATGATAGATATCGATGATGTGGAGTAATGATCCCGTGATTAATTTACGGTTATATTATATTATATTAAGTTTTCGTTATCATTTTCGTATTCGATTCATTCCCACAACCCGTTTCCTTTCCTCGACCGAGTTACTTTTCCCTTCGAAAAACTTTCCTCATTTCCGAATTCGTGCTACGATTCCTCCTACGAATCTGCGCAATCGATTCATTTCCCCTAACAGATCTCCGTTTCTCGATGCAGAGATCTTCCCGAACGATACGCGCAATGTGATGACGAGACGATGATCTCAACGAACGTGGCGTCCAACGTTTCATCCGCGGCTTAATTAATCAAAACGAGCCCTTCAACGCTTTACGGAGTGTTGCGACGATCCGGCGATTACCGTAACAGACTTGTCGGCCCGCATCGGCCGAGCAACGTCGCTCGAAACGTTCCTTTTCATTGGTATATCCAACTTTGTCGCCCGTTTCTTGCTGCGCTCCCGTCCAATGATCGGCTCCCTCGTAAAGATCTTCAGATATGACACGCGTTATGGGCCTAGCTCCGTCCGTCCCCCCTTCCCCTGCAACCGTACTTTCGTAGAAATACAGTCGCGTAATTCTCCTTATGCCCGCTTCGCGGCGTACTTCACGATCTTTTGTTTCGTAAAGTTGCCTCGTTACCGGTTGAGTTGCGAGTCCGGTGCCATTTTATCGATGTTACAAATACGGCGACGAAGTTTCCGTACGACGATCATCCTCTCGAGAAAGAAATATCAACTTCTTTCTCCCCCTAAGGGTTAGGGAAGGATCCTCGTCCTCGAGATCTTATAAAAAGATGGAATTGTTCTCGCTTCGTTCGGTTAAGTTAAAGGCGATTTTCAACCGTGAAAATGTTGCTTCTCTGTAATTGACTTTGGCTATGCAAGATGGAATCACGGTGACGCCATAAAGGGTATTAGTATGCTATTGAGTAGACGAGACGGTTTATACCGATCGTTTTAGAAACGGTCGATAGGCCGCGTGCGGTTTGAAATGGCGAAATAAAAGGCGCGATTACGATAAAATTGTCACTCGTTCTAGTTACATTCGTTTCGCAACGCTATGAAACGCGAGCCGTTTCCTTTTTTTTTTTTTTTCCTCTCTTTCTCATNCTTCTCGTCGGTTATCCACAATACGAGAGTAATCGAACTATAAGCACCCCGTAGGAAATCACGATTTTATCGTTTCTCACGAAGTTTAACTCCGTTTAGAGTTCGATACTCGTCTCGCGCGCACGTGTGTGTGTGTGTGTGTGTGTGTGTTATTGTATCCGTGTATACGACCGAATCTCGAAACGATTGAAAAATACACACGAGACTCATAGTTTTCGTAATAAAGGTAGTAATAGCTGTAATCGTGCGCGTACGTCGTCATCGTTTTCACCATTTTTTATCTATCGATCTAAGGATCGCATAAAACGCTTAAAATTAAATCTCCTAATTGTTGTGGCAAGCGCCACTCTCTTCTACGAGTTACAGACGTTTTCGTAATTCACTTTCTAATGGCCGGCTAAAATTATATCGTCACTTTTACCATTCGGTAACGGCATCGCGACCGTGTAGTATCCAATCCCTTATACGTACGCAATCAAATAGGCTCGCCACGAATGTGCACGTGAGGCATGATTTATAACCGCGTGCAATGCCGCAAAAAGATGTCTCGGTTTCGTTCACACATCGCTGAAACGATGGTAGCTCGAGCTGAAACTGTAGCTAATATTGGAATTATTCTCCTCGCTCTTTTTGCCTCTTAAACGATTTGTAAACCAACTCGGTGAGATTCATTCGAGCAAAGGTCTCGCTCGATCGATCGTTAAACTTTCTTCTCCGCAGAAAATTGTTTTCCGGATATATATGTTTCTCTATCTGAATATATTTGATATTCCTATCATTTTTTTCGTTTCGTCGTTCTAAAAAAAAAAAAAAAAAAAAAAATAAAGGCACATTTTACATTTGTCGAAGAAGTCGTAAGATACGAAACGATCGAAGATCGATAAACGGTGTGGACGTTTCTAAACGGAACGACTCTATAAACCGCGAATTGTATCGCTCGCGTATAAATATATTCGCACTCGCTAATGATGACAAATATATATCCACGCGAGCTAGTCTTCTGGCCGATTAATAACAAGCGCGGACACACCGGCCTATTCGTTACGTTCAACTATATACGCAAACGTATATTTCAGTGTAACGGTGTAATCACGTTAGCTTTATGCCCTACTCTAGACCCTTATTCGCGACTGGTGATTTTTACGCGTTATCCTACCAAACGATCGTGGAAAAAAATTCCGATAATACCGATGATAAACGACGCCTGCTACGATTCACGTGGAAAAAGCGTTGGAACCCATTTATCCGAATGATCCGCGATCGAATACGGTAAACGGCCGGATTTTTTATTCTCTTTATTCCCTGAAAAAGGATTAAAATTAAAAAGATACGTTCGGATCGCCTCGTATTAAAGAAAGATCAAATTCGTTAACGGGGCACGATCGATCAATCCGATTTCGTTACAAAGCGATACGTGGATTTGAAGAGTTGTAAAAACTTGATCGATCGCCGATGGATGGATCGATCGATCGTTAATTTATCGATTATCACGCTCGTAAAGAGTATCGTGGCGGTGGAATCGGGTGTCGCTAATTGCGAACGATCGAACGATCCGACCCTCCAACCCGATAACTCCTCCTCTGTTTCTCTTCTTTCTCGTCGTCCGGTCGCCGGCCCAATTACCCGCCGCGCAACGGTAATATCGACCGTGCATCCGTTACCTATCGATACCCTATAATTTCCATTAGTAAATTTAATTACCGATACGTCCGATCCCGAACCGCTTACATTTCACTCGCGCGACGTCCGCGCCCCATCCCTCTCCCCTCTCCCTCGCTCTCCATCTCTCGGCGCCCCGCTATTGCGCCGCCGGTTACGCCAATTTGTAACCGTTTTGTTGATAGTTAACGGACGGTTAATAGAATTACGGGTATAAGGTTAGTAAGTTATACCGTCATTAGCGTCGGCGAAATATAGTCGGAGTGGAGTGGAAGTGGGAATCGAGTGGAGGCAGCGTGCGGCATTAACCACGTTCGTGCCTTCGGTTAGGGCCCCTAGATGCGATGCGAATGTCACGTGGACGTCAACCGGGGAGGCCTCGCGGAAAATGGACGACGTGGGTATACAGGGGCCGTTCGTAAATTCAATTATGGAGACTCGATCCCATTAGAAGCGGAGCGAGCGGTAAAAACAGTCGGTCGTCGTGAATGTACGCGGTTACAGGCCGTGGATTCAGGGCGGCTCGATTCAGTAGGGAGGGATGCGAGCGCACGCGATCGTTTTCTCTTCTCTGCGTCAGGCTTTC
Source organism: Apis dorsata (assembly GCF_000469605.1). Lineage (NCBI taxonomy): Eukaryota > Metazoa > Arthropoda > Insecta > Hymenoptera > Apidae > Apis > Apis dorsata. The sequence continues at coordinate 437,589 of NW_006263440.1, forward strand.
GAGGGACGGAACGCATGCAGATATTCGTTTTCCCAACGGACGGATCGCGTTCACCACTTTTCCATTTCGATCGCGATTCGATCTCTCGGTTCGAAATGGAAATGCGTTGGCGAAAAGTTTGTCGGTAGAAAGTTAGCGCAAGTTCGGTTACGAAGAAACGGTTGATTTACGTGTATCGGCTCGGCTTAATACGCCCGTTTCTTGCCCCTTTGTCAAATACTCGGCGCTCCAGCTTCTTTCTTACAGATTTAATACCATCAATCGGAAGACACGTGGCCGGTATGCGAATTCCATCGCGACAAATACGAGTTTTTTATCCCTGCTACCATAAGCGATTTTATTTCTCCTGCTCTTTTTCCTTCTCCCTCGACCTCGGCCGAGAACTTGGCGCTTGCTTCTAGACATTGGTTCCGCGTTTGTACATTTGACAATTATTCGTATCGTGGTTTAAATTTAGAATTTTTCCAAAAACACGGACGAACGTTGGGAAATCGTGGCTCGTCTAAGGTGGGAAAAGAAGAAGAAAATGGCGAGCGATTAGAATTATAGGGATCCGTTTGATCGATCTCGTTCACAAAGGGGAACGGGTCGTTTTCTAGACGGTTGATCGTCAACGCGAAAGGACTGTCGCGTCGTCGTCGTCGTCGTTGATATCCACAATTGCGCCGACTCGAGAGGGAATTCCGGCGAGGACTGGTATTCCGGTTAAGTTATGGCCTCGGTTATAGCCGCCGTTCGGACTACAAATTCTCCCGGAGGTATACGGTAGGATTTGTACTTACCTAGTACGGAGACTACCTACAACTTAGTGGAATACCAGTGTGCAGAAATCTTGTTGCCAGACGGGACAAATACGCGGCCTCGGCAGAGATATTGCGTCTTAGGGCGCTATACTCTGGAAAATAGCCTAATGATCGTATTGTGACTGGCCGGTTGTCACAAAACATCCACCAGACTTAGCCAGGTTTGCGGCTTTATTTATCGTGCCACGAACGTCTAACTATACGTGTAACGGGGTAGAACGTTAACGAGGATGCAGATGCATTTATACATTACGGTTGATTACGTCCCCGGCAGATGTTGCAGGGATCTCGTGTCGATTGCTAATTTTTTTAATCGTTCGCTACGTGATTCTTCTCTCTTTTTCTTTTTTTTCTTTTTTTTCTTGCTTGCCATTCTCAAGGATAGATCTTGGGATAGGTAGTGAACAGAAAGTTTTTTTTTTTTTTTTTTTACGATTTTAATGTCGTAACCCTGCCAA
>NW_006263440.1:439027-443786 GCF_000469605.1 Apis dorsata
ATAATAGTAATAGTAGCAATTATAATAAGAATCGTAATAATGATAATGATAATAGGATTATCTAAAATATGTAACCATCATTTCGATAATAAAATTATCGACAGGCGCGATATTGTACCGCACAGGACGCACGTGACACCTTCTGTGCGTGCTCGCGAGTCGACGATATATAATTTATTAAACCGACACGTACGAGGGCCACTGTTCGCCCTTTTACGATACAACAATCTCTATTTTTTTTTACCTTTTATTTATTTATTTTTTTCCTTTTTTTCTTTTTTTTCCTTTTTTTCTTTTTTTATTTCCACAGTAGGAATCGCAAAGTACGATAGTTATTTAAATAACCGCTCAACCGTATCGTTCGTATTTCGAACGTGATTTCACATTTTTTTTTTTTTTTTTTTTTTTTTTTTTTAGGACTTTCACGCGAGCGGACCCGCGTCTTTAACACGCGTGCCCTCGCGCCGATAACGTTATATAAATATATAATTTCGTGCGTATTATTAATAATATTTCCCTATTTTAATTCAATAATCATGTATCCTCATTTTTCATTTTCTCTTCTCCGCGGTATACAATAATTACACGCTCTTCGTTTCGATTCACATCGCAATAAATAAATTATCCAAATCAAGGACATCGATATATCGATATAACAGTAATAAGATTACAACCACATTTACAATATATATCTATATTCATCTATATATGTATATATATATAGATTTTTTTTTATTTATATATATATAATATATATATATATATTTTTTTTTTCTTTTAATGCACTAACGAACCTCCCCTGCCGACGTGCGCGGTACGAATAGCGAGCGTCCTCAAGCGACGCGGTTAATGTATAATTAGAAAGTACAAAGTTATAGTAATGCCTTCGTTTATACAGTGTTGTGATTCGTAGTATAATATATATATTATATATTATCGATCCTACGCAACCCTACGCGACATAGGTATACACTTAACAATCCTTACAAAATAATAGTTGGTGGCGCGCGACTGTTAAAGAAGAGAGAGAGGAAAAAAAAAAAAACAACCGCCCCTTAAACCTTCTGAACTTCGACGACAGTCGATCGTTTAGCTAGTATACCGCGCCGATCGTCCAAATGGAAGCACGTTCCTCAACGTCCCAATTTCGACGTATTTCGATGTTCCCATTCGATCCGATCGTGCGTGGTACACCTGTCCTAGGAACCTGAATGCTGTGTTTTCGCGCCAAGCTCGATCGTTCTTCTCCGCGAACGGAGAAACGTTTTCGAACGCGACGAAATTGTTTTTTACGCGTTTTTTCTTTCTTTCTTTCTTTTTTTTTTTGTATCGTATTCGAACATATACGGCGACTGCGCCAAAAATTCGGTGAGATAAAGGGCACGCCACGCGCCTCGCAGTGTATAACACCGTGCGAGATCCGAGAGAGAGAATTACTGGCCCCCATTGATTACATTATTGCGAGAGAAATTATGCTACGATGATCCGTTGCTTCTTTCTTCTTTTTCTTCTTCTTCTTCTTCTTCTGCTTCTTCTTCTTTTTCTCTTCTGTCGGTGATGATCAACGGATAATAATTTTAATTTTAACGGTGCTATGTACAATGTAGTATTGTTATTCGGCTAGTATCTAATATCTCTTACGACCTAGTAGTTCCGTTTTTTTTCTTTTCTCTTGCTCTTCATCTTCGACGCGTACGCGAGAATTTTCGTATCCGAGTCGATAATCACCGGCCTGTTTTTTCTTTTTTCTTTTCTTTTTTTTTTTCTTTCGATTCTTTGATCAAACCGCTGGATCACATAATATATAATTTTTTTTCCTGGAAAATGGAAATAAAAGAATCGGCCAATCAGACTGTGTTCCTCAGATATCAGCCATTCATCCTGAGTTCGAAAGTGAGTTCGCGTTCGGAGAGAGAAAAAAAAAAAAAAAAAAAGAAAAAATAATAAAATATAATCTTAACTCTAGTAAATATATTACTCGGTATTGCTTTTCGTTTCTGATGTGGCTCGACATCTCCTAGACGCAAACACGTGCGCACACCTACCTTCTTGCCTACCTTTTACGCTCTCGCGTAATGGATCTTTAAGAATCGACCTCGTATTGTCCACGTTGATGTATAATATACGCACGTCAAATTCAACGTACGAAAGCACCAAGAAAGATTGAGCACCGCGCATGATCGCAGATTAAGAATGCAATTTATACGTGTTGGTTGGTTGATAAGGTACGCGTGTTAGTGATCGTATGATGATGTGTATGCGTGTGTGCGTTGTGTGTAGTATCGTTTTACTGGCCCTTGAAGAAGCGAAGAATGGAAAATCATCGCTAGTTTGACGGACTGACCTGTCAGCTACGTCGTTTCGAAAACCTCGATACATCGTGATTTTATTTTTATTTCTTTTTTTTTTTTTCTTTTCTTTTACTTCCCCCCTCCTCTTTTTCATCAGACACGTTTTCGAATATATGGCTCGCACAGTCGGATCTCTCCACGCGCAGCCATTAAACATCACCCGAACACGCTCGTTAAGAGCACCTCTTAAATTAATAATATGTATATATATGCCTCGTTGGAATTTTTTTTCCGACAGCCGTGTAAGCGAGAGAATATGATGAAATGAAGAAATCTAACAACGAGTTCAGGTACGTCGACACCCATCAAACGATCGACGTTGGAGGGGTTGAAATTTTTTTTTGAAAGACATTGTCGAAAGACGAATAATATACGTCGAATCTCGAGAGAAAATTTAACGAATTTTTCTCATCTTGAAATTTATTCGTTGGTTAAACGACACAAATGATAAATTCGAATTTTTCATCAATCCTTCATCTTTTCCTCCTCCGCCCCTATTCAACACCGTCATTTTTCATCAAGCGTGTCAACGAAGAACGGTTCATTCGATCGCGAAAACTCACTTCGATTCGAGCTCGTAGCCTGTCACGTTGACGTCTCTTAAGGCACTTGAAATGCTAATTTCCCTAGACGGGGCCTTTCTAGAAAATCGATCGCGTCCAATTCCTTTTTACCCCGTTTTCCGGATGAGTTCACCTTCCTCGTTTGGAAAAATTGTATAGGTTTCTTTATTAATACGAAAAAAACACAATTGTTCTTTTTTTCTATCTATTCTTCGCGCCTTTGGGAATGTGTGTGCGCTCGTTTTTTTTTTTGGAATAATCGTCGTCAGCCTTGAGAAAAATCTCTCACTCGAGGCGTTCGAAACGTATTGGAATGTGATTGAGCTTCTTGAAAAAGAAAGAAAAAAAAAAAAAAGAAAAAGAAAGAAAAAGGAAGAAATCTACGCGAGATTTTGCCCGAGACGGAATTCCGACGAAAGACTCGACGAGGTGCCCTCGTGTAAGATAGGTGAAACGAGAGAGAGAGAGAGAGAGAGAGAAACGCCTCTCGGCCAAAATGTTAACCGGGAACAATATCGTTTTATCATCCAGTGTCGACAATTAGCCGAAATGAATCGTTCTCGAGGCGGAGATGGTATGCCGTAACGGGACGAAGTTGAAGTAGAATGTATCTCGTTGAGGAGCGTACGATCCGGCACGAGCTCGCGGTGAAAAAAAATGATAATGATCAAAGAGGGTGTCGGCATGACGTCAGTATGCATTTCTCATCGGGCGCGCTCTCCGCTCAGATTACTGACGGCTGCACACCGCTGAAGAAATCCCTTACAGGAAAGGTACAACGGTATCAGTCATCAAGATCGTGGAGTGGCATCCTGGGTGGCACCTCGTTCATTTTCGGATTGAATTTCGCAATGACGATCGCGCGAAAATTATTCATACGGTGATACCGGGAAGGGGAGGGGGGGCGTGATCGGTCCTGCGGGCCTACTATTATTATTTAAGTATTGGTAGCGAGCCACGGGCCACGATACGACGAGATTGTAAAAAAATTTTGTCGGATGAAATGGTAAAAATGGCGATAATGGTGATGATCGGTGACGCGAGCGTTTCGACGAACGAATCTGTGGACAAGGGTTGATTTGAGATTTTTGAGAAGAAGGTAAAAGAGAATTGTTGCGAGAGGTGTTGGCATCGTAGTGAGCGCAAACGTGGGCTGTATCGTGGCCCGTTTCTTATCGCGTTTTCTATTGCGATGCCTTCGTAATTAGGAATTTTGAATGTGAAAATGTCGTCGAAAAGTAAGACGAAGACGAGGCGAAAAAGCAGCGTGAAGAGTAAGGGGATGAAAGCAAGGATCTGTGGATGAAATAATTGGCAATAATTTTTCGTTATTCGTTTCGAACGAGGGAGAATATATCTCTCGATCGAATATAATAGAAACGCTTGATATATTATAATATGTATGTGTATCTCTCACTGGTCCTCCGCAAGAGGATTCGAAATGGTCGCGTTATGAAATGTGTACAAGCACGAAGATTCGCGTGACTTAAGGCACTAACAGTATACTTAAGGCCTAACGCAATATTCTCTTCCTTAAACGTTAAAAGGCACTATTCCCTATCAAAATACAACACGTAACAAGTATTAATTTATCAATCTTCGCACTAATCTTAACACGTAGAGGTTCCTTTCTTCATCTTTTTTAACGATTATAAACTGGCTCTAGCATATACTGGCATCTTGTTCCATAATTTTTTTTTTTTTCTTTTTCTTTTAACTAGCTTCGAAATAGTTATATGTATGTCTACCTTTAACCGCGTTGTTGCCGCAGTGGCAAAGGGTAGAGAGAGAGAGAAAAAGAGAGAGAGAGAGAGAGAGAGAGAGAGAGAGAGAGAGAGAGAGAGA
>NW_006263440.1:443800-454052 GCF_000469605.1 Apis dorsata
GAAAGAAAAAGAGAAAAGAGAGGAAAGAGGGAGAGAAAAGAAATAGAGAGAGAGAGAGAGAGGGGAAATATATTAAACGAAAAGAAACAAAGATAGAAGTTCGAAGAAAACTGGGGAATACTACACATTGTGTGCTATACGTAGGGAGACGTCGCGTTACTCAAGGTTTCTAAATTATTTACAAGCTCTTCGAGTTATCCGATTCTCGCGCGATACGTCTGGCGAAGGCCACGGGAAACTTTCTCTAGACGTAGCTCTTCGTAGGAAAAAAAAAAAAAAAAAAAAAAAAAAAAGATAGCCATTCTTCTACGATATTTTTATCATAATCAACAAAGCGTCTCTGTAAAAATCACATTTTCCATTTACGTATTTCTTCCCACAAGTAGCTTCGTTTGAGAACATGTCACGTGACCGGTTTTATTTACGACGCACAGAGTCGATGCCTTCGTACGATATGTTTCGATACAATATATATTATTATATATACGCGTGTATGCAGAATTTTTCATCAATAATTTTCGTTTATATACGCATTTAGACTCGGTGCATCATCAATTGTACGATCTTCTCGTTTCTTTTTGTAATAATTTTTTTTCAAATTCACGAAGAACGTGCATTTTTTTTTTTTTTTTTAAGAGAAATTCTTTCCTTGATTTTTATTCTCTTCGAGCACAGAGTTTGCGTTTTTTTTTTTTTGGTTGGTCTCCAAAATATATGCCTCGAGTTATCTCGTTTCGTTTAACAGATGCCAAAATAAAATGTGCAGAAACGAAGCATTTTCGTATTTTTTTTTTTTTTTTCATTTTCGCCATGACACGTGGCACGCGTGTATATTTGACAAGGATACAAAAGCGTTTAAAAAATAATTCTTCGATCTGCTCTTTTCTCTTCTTCTTCTTTCTTCGTTTAATAATTGAGCATAATTTTGGCGTCTTGATTCGCGCCTATAAGTTTGCACCTTCTACTTTGGCACCTTGTACGTGTATGTATGTATGTGTGTGTATGTTTATGTGTATATATGTATGTGTGTACGCGGGTGGCCGAAATGATGTACCGTTTTCGCTTAAATCGGTACGATCGAAGAATCATTAGCACGATTGAAACGAAAGAAAGACACGTGGAAAAAGCATCGCAATGCGGTCGGATAAGCATACACAATCGTATTGCTTAATGCACACGTAATACTGGCTTTCAGAGCGTTCGAATTCCCTCGTTTTCTTTGAGAATTGAAAACGTCGATGATTGTCCGTCCCTAAACGCGAAATTCTTTGTGCATAAATCTGATAAATCGCTATCTCAATGCATTAAAAAATGTTTAACGATCACGATTTGTAGTTTATTTAACTGAGCATGCTAAGTCCCAAGCTCCGTCACCGGAGTTCGATATTCTCTTTTACTTATTTTACCGTTTAATTACCTTAACGATATTTACTTCATTTTCCCCCTTTACTGGCTCTATATTTTCGCAATATACGATACATATGGTGCTCTAGACTAGTTGAGCTGGCCTTATTTAACCGTACGAAAAAAAAAAAAAAAAAAAAAAAAAAAAAAAAAAAAAAAAAAAAAAAGGGAAAAAAAAAAAAAAAAAAAAAAAGGGAAAAAAAAAAAAAAAAAAAAAAAGGGAAAAAAAAAAAAAAAAAAAAAAAGGGAAAAAAAAAAAAAAAAAAAAAAAGGGAAAAAAAAAAAAAAAAAAAAAAATGAAAACAAACTGGAAAATACGAACAAGAAGTAAAAATTTGCTAAAAAATAAAAAAAAAAAAAAAAAGAACAAAAATGACGCGTTTACCGCGTTCTAACTTGCGGAAAACCCATAGCAATCGATCTTCTCTTCTATGCGAAATTCTTTTTTTTCATCGTCGAAGTTATACTTCCCACGATGCCTCGTTTTCCTTAAAATACCACCGCACCACATAGAATAAATAAATTTTAATCAAATATCTTTAAATATCAACAATTCTTACACGCTACACACACCTTCGCTCTTAAATAACGAAAATTGAAAACAGAAATTCGTTCCCTCGTAGGAGGCGAATATTCAACAAGAACAAAATAAAGGAAATAAATTCACAACGATTCACGTTTCACGATTGCTAGCAGGCTTGCGCTTTGCGCGATAATTGCAATGATACCTCCATTAGATTAAACTCGTAAATCTAATGAACGATTCGTTTGCTTCTTCATTTTTTTTTTTTTCTCCTAGTTTCCGCCTCCGACTCTTCACGTTCGATGGAAACGATTCGAGTGCACAACGTGTGGAGGCTGTTTCAGGTCCCGAATGTAAAAAAAAAAAAAAAAAAAAAAAAAAAAAAAAAAAAAAAAAAAAGAAAAAAAAATCAAAAGAATCATCTTCGTCGTCGTCCTCGTCATCGTCGTCGTCGTCGTCGTCGTCCATCCGATCGCACTAATAATAAACGAGGTCCCCATTTCCCGGGACGAGACGGGTGTCTCTCTTCCTCCTTCTTTCCTCCCTCGTTCCATTTCTTTTTTTTTTTTTTTTTTTTCCTTCCATGGGCTAAGACGGTCCTTTTTATCAGTGCCTTTTCATGTGAAGCGATAAGTGGTCGCTCCGCGAGAACGATCGTTGGCAAAGATGGCACTTGAACGGCTTCTGGCCCGTATGCTTGCGATAGTGCCGCGTTAATTCGTCGGAACGTGCGAATTTCCACGTGCAACCCTCCCATGTGCACTGATACGGTTTCTCGCCTGCAACAGATCAGTGAAACTTAGTAGAGGGGAAATTATCGCACGGCTCGTTGAATTGAGAAACTAAGAAGCTAAGAAGGAGTCGTGAGATCGAATTTAAAGATATGATGCAACACTCTGATGTGTCTTAAGATTTTTGATAACATGAGTGTGACATAACTTTGCACGAGGTTAATCTCTCGTTGTTCTTACGTAACAAGTATTGTGTTTTATACGGACAGACCGCCAATTTTCAAATAATTATATAAATTAATTAATTACGCAATGTATCTTAAAATTTGATTGAATCGTATTAAAATTGGAAAAATGTTGAACCGTTATGACTTCGAAGGTAATTATTTCCAATAAATTAATGAGCGATCATTAGAAATGTAGAATTTTGCTCTTTAAAATGCTTTTTCTTGGTTCATTTCGATACGAATTCCGATTTTGAGATATTGTCGTGTAAAGGAAAGATTTTTCATTTATCTCCGTTCTTGTCCCTTATTCGGATTTCCTCTTATTTGATTTCAATGATTCAGTGTCCACTATTTTGTGATTTTGAATGCAATAAGTTATTGTAATATAGAAATATAATTTAACATATTTTTTTGTACATCAATATTTGAATCCGCTATATGAAAATTCGTAGTCCATTCTCTGACAGCTTTATCGACACGCGCGATCAAATTGAAACAAATCAATAGAAATAAAACAAGGCCTCCATAGAATTGGAGTAAACGCGTGAAAAAAAAAAAAAAAAGAACTAGAATTGTTCCGCATTATTGTGTAATTGGCAACGGAGAAGCGTAAACGCGGTGAAACATAAAACCTCGTGCTGGATTCCCTTTAGATTTACTGCCTGATGCGTGTGCACACGTACGCCCGATCACTTTCATAATCTCCATAGCGGTTGGCCGCTCATTTTCTTACGCGGGAACGAAAGTCCCGCGTCCTTGGTCAATTTATAAGGATAAACCGCGTGTTTTATGCCTTTTCAAAATTTACGATCCAACGAATATAATAATTGAAAAGTGACACCGGCCATTTGCCAGTCTTTACGCACCTGACTAGCTTCTAATGACCCTTCTTCCCGGGCTTCGTTTCGAAACAAGGTATCGTCTGTTCGACGATATCGAATCGTTCCGATCGAGCAAACGATTTATTTTATTAAAGAATCAAAATTGTGTCCAGAGAGATTGAAGGGAAGGGGTTCAAACTCTCCGTTATCACGGTTATCGACTCTCGATCAACACGCTCGTGTAGAGAAGAAGAGGAGGAAATACACACCAAAAGGATAAATCGTGCGTACACCCACTGTGAAATCGGACGATTGTTTCTAAAAGCAGCGCCGTTTTCATCCGAGGTAAAATACTCGTTCGACGATCGGCGATAAACATCTTTACCATACGAGACGATATCGTCCAATGTATTCGATACAAAGTACATTTCCTACGATTTAGCTAAGGTGACTCGCGCCGTTCGTGGGTTCGTTCTCTCGACTCTTATCGAGCCGCGCCCCTCCTCTCCCTCCCTCTTTCTTTCTCTCTCTCTCTCTCTCTCTCTCTCGGTAAGAACCGTCGTGACAGCTGTCGCGCGTTGCAACGACTCTGGATCGCTCAGAAAACTGCCCATCACTCTCTTCTATTGTATGCAAGTCACCGAGCAGTATTTCTCGGTCCGGTGTTGTGCACGATTTGCCGAAGAAAAGGAGCGAGGAGAAGGAGACAAGCGGGGATACAAGCGTGTTCCTCGGAAGGTGGGAACGGCCTGGAGGAGAAAGGAGAAAGAAAACGAGAGTAAGAGGGCTTAGGGGGGCTGAAAACGTAGCCAGACGTCTGGATGTGGAAACAGGCTGGTCACAACTCGATTACGCAATCGCCATCAAGTTCAGTTTTCAAGAAGACGAAGACGAGCCGGTAGAAAATCGAAGTGGTCGGATCGGATACGCGATTGGCGATTCCTAAGCGAGTAAGTCGACAATGAAACGATTCCATCAGAGCTTCCATCGACGAATGGAACCGCGTTTGATCGATGTATTTCTCACGCGTCACCCGCGAGTCTTGGATCTATCATCGAGTTGAACGTCCATCCTTCTCTCCTCCCGATTACGTTTTTTCCATGAGTTAGTCTCGAATAAGAGACATAAGTTGCATAAATCTGGAACATCGATGGATCGGTTCGCGATCGGACAGAGAAATTCGTTCCAAGATCGCTGGTGACGGGCCTAGGTTAGGTTAAGATAGGATACGATGCATTGCACAAAGTAGATAATTCTTTTCGTATATCGAGTATAAAAGTGGATTTCGATTAACACGCGTGGACGTTAAGACAGGCTGCACTTTCCCGAGAGTTATTGCCCCACGTGGATAATCTAAAATCGTGGCGTGGAACGCGATTCTTAACAACGCGACAACCGGCTCGATCGTTTTAAACTGCTATCCTAGACGATGCTAGATATCTAAATCGGTCGTTTTAACGTTTCAACGCCCATCGCTTGAATATTATTATGTAATTCGGTGGGAATACGAGGAACTAATGGCTGGTTAAAAAAGAAAAAAAAAAAAAAAAAAGCCGACGTTGCTCGGCCGTTGCGTAATTGCGAGTAATTAGTCCATTTACGAGCGGCACGAACACGTACACGCGACGGGACGTGAATATGCACGCGATATCGGGCCGGTGTGCAAGCCACCGCCGCCGAGAAGGCATTAATTCTCCTGTTATTAATGCATTTTGATTGGATTTTTACGTTGGCCAGCGTTACGTTTATTGCACCATAGATTAACGCCGCGTTATACCGTCCGGGTCCATTAATTAACCGCAACAGCAAACTTAGCCACTCATTTGTAACGTCACTCTGATGTCGCGCCGCGTATAAATCCTCTCGTTATATTAAGCCAACGCGATGCGTGTCGATGCTTTTTTCCTTTTTTTCCTTTTTTCTTTCATCCTTATTTTCGTTGCTTCTTCGGGGAGCTAAACAGGGGAAGATCTTTCTCTCTCTCTGGAACATCTCTGCCTTTTTTCAAGTTTAATAGGCAAGCTTTAACGTCAATTGGAAATTGCACGGTTTACGTAAAACATCGGAAGAATGAATCGAAATCTTTGAATTGCGAAACTCGATCTAATCTTTGGTGGCAAAGAGAGAGAGAGAAAGAGAGAGAGAAAAGGTCGTGATCTCGTGAGAAATGGTAGGTTTAAATTAATGTCGTATATTAAAGTGAAAATTATCGATCGCGGGGGAAAGAAGAATTATATTCGGATACGGTTTGTTGAACCGGCAAATGGGTCAACGATAAACGTTAATTAAAAAGGACACGGGGCAATTAAACGTGGTTTTTGATGTGATTTCGCGATAGTCTTAACCATATAATGCCCTCTTTCCAGCAACACTTTAAGAGTTATAGCTTAATATTTGAACGTGAAAGAGAGAATATACTTTTAACGAGGAATTATTCTTAACGAGTTTACGAGAAAATCGTCGTGACATTTACGATTCCCTCTCCCGTTGCCGTATCGTTTCAGTAATGGAAGAAATTAGACGCTTTAATTCGTGAAACGTTTCGAGTCCATCAACCAAATGTGTCCCCATTGTTCCTGCCTTTTATTCGCAAGATATAACAAGATTTTTACGACCTACAACATTTAACAAAGTCCCCTCTTTAATCGACGTTACCTGGAACTTATTTTTTTTTTCTTTTTTTAAGATTTAATCGTTTAAAACGACAAATCCCGTTATTACCCCCTCCAAATTGACGAACGATGACGTAAAAGTTTTTGACGAAGCGAAATAAAAGGACAACAAAGTAAGTTGCGAAATCTTCGTTTGTCGAAATGTTTACCTTCGATGTTTCACACGCGAGTCTATTATTTACAAAGCTACGAGGAAGTAGCTCTCCTCGACGAGTAGAGGTGAAATACGAACGACGTAAAATCGATATTTCACGAGGATCCTTCGAACGGAACGTATCGAGACGAAGCATCGATGACACATCGTGGACAGCGATATTTCGCCCCGAGTTGGATCGCGAGAGGCTCTCTTCATTATCGTCTGAGGATCTCCTAGACGGGTGATTAAGAAACTCGGTCGGATGTATCTTTGGCAATTATCAGAGACTCGAGACAGTGTGTTCGAGACAGTTCCTTGATACGCAATTATACGGGCGACAAGTGCTGCAAAGATGAATGAACCTTCCTCCCCTCCTCCATGTTCGAGATGAATAAACTTTCCACGCGTCACCTGCGAATGATGAATGCTTTAGAAGAGACCCTGAGAGAGATCGCGCGATCGTTCCAACCGTATGTCTCGATTTTTATTCGCTTCTATAATCTTCCTCCCTCTCCCTCTACATATACCATCTCGTTACTGCAAAGAATTGAAATTTACCCAACAACCTCGTCCAAACTCCCTTTCACGGATCTTAAATTTCCAAGATCCTTCATTTCCATCGTTCTATCCACTCGCTCGCGATATCTCGCGACTAATTCTACATATAATTTTTATCGAGCCAGGTATCGAGCGCACGTCGAGAAAGATGGCGGATATACGTATAACGAGCATCACGTTGGCCAAGGAAGAAAAGGGGAGGGGGAGGAAGGAAGAAGGGAATACCAAGTGGTGGGACTCTGCTGTCAACTCTGCATGGTGTCCGCCTAATGCTCCCTCGGAGCTACTCCCGCGGTGTGGTACCGCTTCTTGCAAATAACAACACTCGTTAGCGGTGCAAGAAATACAGCGGCGATGTTAATAACTCGCTGCCGCGCGATTCAATTTAATCGCGGTCATTACGAGCCATTCATTATTTAACGCCGTTATCGCGGTTTAATAAAATATAACACGGGGAAGGGAAGGGGAGAGGAAGGGGGGAGACGTGCTCGCGCGCGTCGTTACTCGAATAAGCTTCGATTAACCGGCGGCGAGGGCCGATTCATCAACGGGCCACCATTAAACGGAGTTACTCCGGGATTACTCTCGAGGAGGAGCCGGTTTCAAAGGGGAATTAAATAATCGGCCAGGTAATCGAGCAGCGACATTTGTGAGCGCGCCTTCGTTGGCAACGATTTTAATTTCGTCTCTCTCTCTCTTTCTCTCTCGACGAGTAAGAGAATTCGAGAAATCGGAATTGAACGGTGGTTGTTACTTGTCACTCGACTTCGGATGAATTTTGAACGCGTTAATAGTGATCGAGGGAACATTGCTACCGTTGGGCTACTCCTGTATCATTCTCGAGAAAAGTATGGTTTTCGAGTTTATAAAATGATAGCGTTGGACTCACGAGGAAAAAGCTAAACGTAGTAATTATGTCTTTATTTCGAAGAGGGAGAAAGAAGAAAGGAGAAGGCAATAAAGATCCTCGATGATCACCGCGATTCCGATAATTGTGGCGAATTGCTCGTGGAAGGAGAACGGCCCGAAATCTCGTCTCACGGCGAAGCGAAGTAAAGGAATTTAATTAAAAAATCGTCCTCGATCTCGAAATTACGGAAGAAAATACGGATCAAAAAAGATCGGAAGAAAGATGGTATCTCTGAATGCATCGTTAATCATAAGTATCCATGGAAGGATTTCTCGTTCATTGACGAGCAAACTCCCTGCTGAAACTCGTATTGTCTATCAACGGTCACGCCACAGTCTAATAAAATATTCATTTCACGGAAAGAGGCGAAATTTTGTTCGCACACACCCCGGAGGTAATTCGGGAACGCTATTACACTTTTGGATAATAATCAAAGGATTAAGTATTTATTAGCAACGATCGAGGGGAGGTGTGCAGCCAGAATGTTTGGCGTCAATCATTGGATCGTGAAAGCGTTATTACGAAGGGATGCATTTACCGCACATCCTCGTATTACATATTTCGTCTTCTCTTATACCGCGCAACATAAATTTACGTGTGTGTGTGCGCGCGCGCGAAGATACACGATATCGAAAGCGGTAGCCGCGGACCGCTATTACTCCATTATACAGTTTGCGAGCGGCACGATATAAATTCGATGCAAATTCGTACCGTGCGAGCCGTGAGAATCATCAATCATGGTTAGCAGGCTTCGTTTCCGTCTTTTTTCGAGTTTTCGTTGTCGATTTCGGTATTGATCGCACACGCCTGTGGCAACGATGGAAATTTTCCACCTCGAGTGGAAATTTCCAAATTCGAATCGTCTCTCGAATCGTTTCGATCTCTCGATCAAGGCGGCGAGCGTTGAGAGAGTTGGGTACAAGGTTCGAGATTACGGAGGAAAAGCACGACGGCGCCTCTGATAACCCCATTTCGCGCCGACCTTTCGGATACAATGGGTTATTCATACGAGACAAATTCCAACACTCGGAGGAGCAGACGTGGCTCGATCGTTGCACGAGGTAGGAACGATTTATGCTTTGGAATGGTAGAAATTACAGTAATCAATGAATTGGCATTTCCCACATCCAGAGTGCCAGTATCCGCCGCCGTAAAGATATCTCGATGGCTGCGCGCATAATGCCGTGGTGTTAGAATGATGGATAGACCGTGCCGGTCCACGTCTCTACGACCGTGGCGCACACTCGTTGAAACAATTATTATTACCAAGCGCCGCTCTACCATATATATGTACGTATATACGTTTCTATCGTATGCCATAGCCATTTCTGCCCTTTCGGATCGCGCGGGATTTCGTAAAACGACAATGGAACCCCGTAATGCGCGAAACGTGTTGGAATATACAGACTCTTCGTAAGGGAACGGTTCGAGAAACGTTTGGAAAAGTTTTATTAGTGGTCGAGTTGGAGAGTCGCGTGGAAATTTCCGTTTTCATTAGAAAAATTAAGAAAGTTTTTTGCCCGAGGAAGCGTGTTAATCGATGTGTTTAATAGATTCGATGTGACGAAGATAGGAAACAAGATATTCTCGAGTAAAAATCTCTAAACGTGTTTCTATTATTTATAAATAAGCTTTCTAAAAAGTATGTAGAAATACGTTACAACAAAGTTATATTTTAAGTGGCCTTAAAGTGGATTGGGAGGGAATTCTAATGTAAATTGTGAACGATCGATAAACAAGTTTGAAGAAAGTGGGGAAAGGTCGATGTGGTAACATCGACGACACGAGAGTACATAAAGGCCAAGGAACGGCCGAGGAGACAGTGGAAAAAGGTAGCGAGTTAGAGAGAGAGATGTCCTTTAAATTGTTCTTGTTTCTGTATGCCATTGCGATCGATCTTGGTAAGTTTCCCGCTTTTCTTTTGTCCATCTTATAATCCTATGTATAAAATTTGTCTAATTTCGGCCTAAGCGATCCAGAAACCGATGTGCGCACCGGGTAAAAGTTTCTTCGATGGTTGCAATACGTGCACCTGTACCGATAACGGAGATTACATCTGTACCATGGCTGCCTGCGAAGATTACGATCCCGAAACTGACACGTTCGTACCAGTGAAGATTTTAGAACCTCCATCCGATTTTTGGCAAAATTCGTAATGTAACTATATATATATATGTATATGTATATTTCTGTCCGATGTACGTACTACAAACACTCGTTCCAGGGAGGACAGAAATTAAGAAAAAAAAAAAAAAAAAAAAAAAAAAAAA
>NW_006263440.1:454211-456217 GCF_000469605.1 Apis dorsata
CGTTGAAAATTGAATAAATCCAAAGCTGATTCTGTCGTATCATATTCCTCTCGTCGAGCGATCCAAGTCAATTGCGATATTTTTCCTTCGGGGCCAGGTTGAGCACCGCGATTACACCGCCGTCTTGGTTCAACCATGGACCAGACAAAAGATCCTGGTTCTCACGACCACGCCCTCTCCCCGCCGCCTCTGCGCTCCGTAGACGGCGGCAATGCCTTCACGAAGCTACCTCTATCCACCGGAAATTCCTCGAGCCGCGGCTCCTTCCACTCTGTGTGTACACACACGTGTGGCGGCGCGTATAGAAGCGTGTACAGCCACGGTGTGCTGCGACCTCTTCCACCTCTCTCTCTTTCTCTCTCTCTCTTTCTCTCTCTCTCTCTCGCGAGGCGATAATAAATGGCCGAGTATGCACCAACGAAACGGGGGACGTGTTCTAAAAATGCATACTCGATGGATAGTATTCACGGTCACTTTGCCCGTACTATCGAATTTCTAAGCGGCTCCACGTTGGCCATACACGTTGCCCGTGCGAATGTCGAAGACCCCTGACCCCTCCCTTCTCGCTACTCTTCCTCCCGATCCCCCTTGAAAAACCCGCCGCTCTATGGGACGACGAATATGCTTGGCATTCGGCGACCCACCCAGACTTCTTCCTTCCTCTCGGCCGCGAGGTGCGCGCAGAGCATCGATAAAAAAATTCCACGAATCGTCGTTCCTCGAGATCGACTTCTGCGCCGATTTTCCTCTCTCTTTCTCTCTCTCTCTTTCCTCTCTCTTTCTCCACTAGGTGGAATCAAAGGCGGTCGATGAGTAATGGCTCGTGGTCGTGAACCCGTCCACGACGGCGACAACCGGCCATACGGTTATATATTATACTCTCAGGACGCATTATCGTTATCGAGACGGATCTAGAGATTCTATTTGTTAATAACGGTGTACACACTCGTCGAGATAACTCTCGTGGGAAGAAGAGCGGTCTAACGACCGGGGAGGGAGAGGCGTTAATGTCGAGGGACCGTTGTTGCGAACCGAAAAGAGAGAATTCCCTTTTACCACCTCGGGTCACCTCACGGGGTATCACGAGGAGTAGCGTCCTATCCTTGTTGGAACGTAACCGAAGAGGATCGCGCACGGCCGTTCAACCGTGGGGAATATTGTCCCAGCAATTAAGCCTCTCTGCTCCTCCTCTCGCCGCTCCTTTCTTCCTCGGAGCGTTACGCGCCTCGCTTTCTTCTTCTTCTTCTTCTTCTTCTTCTTCTTCTTCTCTCGGTTTAATTGTTTCGCGCACACCTCGCTCCGTCACCTTGGAACGGTTCCAACCGGTGAACCGATCCGCCTCGCGGCGAGAGGAAAGAAGGCGATGACGAACACTGCGAGGGCAGTGTTCTACGTCCGTGTGAGCGTGCGCGAATCGGGATGAAACGGGTTGAAACGTCGAAAGTGGGAAAATTTGTGGAAGTTATGGTGATTGGGAAGACACGGATACGATCCCTCTTATTTCTGGAGTAATCGTTTTGACATTCAACCAGGAAAATTTCGCCTTGAGTGGCAGTCTTCTCTTTAACTAATTTTTCTCCTTTCGCGTTCAACTATTCGTTTTAACGTTAAGCGTGGAAAGAAGAGGGAGGATGATGGATGATGGATTAAATTAATCGGTAATTTGAAGTTAAACTTACCGGTGTGGGTCCTCTTGTGAGCCTTGAGGTGGGAGCTCTTGGTGTACACCTTGTCGCAACCGGCGACGTCGCATCTGTGAACTTTGCGCCTCTTCAACGCGTCGCCGCATTCGCCGTCCATCGCGAGGCTGCCGCCGTTCCCTCCGACACCGGCGTTCACCCTTCCGCCGATCCCTATTCCGCTCGCCAGCGCTGGACGCTTGTGGAACACCCTGAAATTTCCAACGATCCCCTCGAGAACACGGGATAAAACGATAAAGCTCTCTAAAGTCGAGGGGAGCGGGCGACGAACGAGATTCTCGGGGGAGGGGAGGAAGAAGAGGGAGG
>NW_006263440.1:456520-465465 GCF_000469605.1 Apis dorsata
CCCTCGCCTTTTTGCGAGGCGTCGCGTCTCGATCCCCGCAGCGACGTCGATCGCAAAGGCGAGAGGGTGGCAAGAAATTCGAAGGAGCCAGGATCGAGCGCCGCTAATTTCAATTCGGATATGGATAAGAAGACGTCTTCATCGTTATTTTATCCTTCCTTCCGAGTTTACCGATTTATTCCGAGAGCTGAACCAATGAATCGGACAAATCCGAGCCCCGTTCACGATGGATTTATACGGGAAGTTTTTGGTATGCATTATTCATCGATCGATGCGTTATGACCGGTTCGAAGGGAGGAAGGAGCGAAATTGGCCGCGACGTGAACCGATCGATGGAACGAATACGCGTCGGTGGTATACCCATTAGGAGGGGAAAGAAACAAAATTTATCTTACGAATCGAATATTGCCGAGAGAATAAGGAAAAAAGTGGCGGTCGTAATCCTCGCCGATTTCTTTCTTTCTTCCTTTTTTCTTTTCTCCCTCCCAATATATATCGTATATCAAACGGAAAGAATAGTCGTGTAAAATTTAAAAGAAAACGGATTGGAGAGATTTTAATTTCGAATTCGCGGTCATTTAAGCGTAGCGTTAATTACGTAATTGTATTTTCTTTTTAGAAGCGCTAGTGCGTGCGGCTGTATAGTAGCGAGTATACTTTAAACGCGTTCATAAATCACGAGCCCCTTGAGCGAAACGCGCTCCATTTTACACTCCATTCCCATGCATATTCATGAATTATTTGTCCATTATACCGCGGCCAACGGGGGTAAACGTTGATACTCCATTATCGTTCGCGATTTACGCGCCGATTCATTACAATTTTAAACCGCTTAAAGCCCCGTCGATGGAGTGACTAATCGTAAAAAAGAAAAAAGAATAAAGTTCCGCGAATCACGAAGAGAGCTGGCGTATAACCACCGATGATAAACAAAATTTCTCCTTTCAACGGGTTGGAGAGTCATCGAGTCACCGATCACCAACGATCATCATCGGCCAAATCGTTGCTCGCAACGACATGCACAGGTTATTCAACTCGAGGAGGCTCTCGCTAAAAAGAAGGCGCGTCGAACCGATCAATCTTGGCCCGGCTCGACACCCGGTGAAACTCGTTTCGCCGCCGAATTCGGTCGATTGTCTCTCTGCCCAACCGATCTTCCCGAGTAACCGTTCAACGATAATTCAAGGTATCGGGGAATTCGATGCACACCCGACGCGCCAATTTGCCCGGCCCATCGGCGAAACGATGTCGATTCCACGAATCCTTGGTGGTATTTTAATCGAGATTCAAAAGCCTCCGTAACGGAGGCGAAATTTAAGGGCGTTCTTAAATAAATCTTTGTCGCGCCTGTAAACCCTCGTAAACCGGCCCCCCTCGAATAAACAAAGTTGCGGACCCTGCTTTCCGTGTCAACTCTCGTTCCGTATAAATAAACTTTATAACCGGAGAGGTGAAATTTTTACACGCGTCGAGAATATATTCGCTGGCTACCGCGTCCAGAAAACTGGGCGCGGGATTCGCAGTTTCAGGCTTAAAACGGCATCACCGATGGTATCACTCATGCATCCACGCTCGGGGGGAGAGGCCGTATTTCATAGGGGAACGAAGGCTGGCCCGCAGCTCGCCCGTTTAAACTGGCATAAATCTGCTTCCACTCGCGATACAATCCCCCTCGAAAGAAAGGAAATCCTCTCGCACGATTTTCCAATTTCCACGAGATCGATTCGCAATTTTTTAATTGTGATCCTCCGATCGAGAGGATAGCTGGTTGAAAATTTCAAGGAGATCGGGTGGTATTTCGCGACAATTAATAATGGAAGAATGGAGGAACGCAGGCGGCCGTTTATTCGCGCGATAATCCCATCCTCGCGGCATCCTCGAAATCATCCGCGGTGTGTACGTACGAGGAGAGGAGAGGAGAGGAGGGCTATCGAATGGATCATTGTTTCGAAGCCGTATCCGTTGGAAAGGGCGAAGGAGGAAACTGGAAAGTACATTTGTCGTGAAGTATTGCCGCTGCGAGCTCGCGGCAGTTCCTCCGCAGGAGGGCCGCCGACATGCGGGTACCGATGTAGAAACGGTGCGTGTACACGTGCGTAGCCGTTCCGTCTCGCGTGTGGAAGTCGCGGAACGTGTGCACGGCAACATCGGGACGGAAACGGACAACCGAGCCGGCCAAGATTTACGAGGAACGCGAAGTATAACTATCGGTTAACGGCATTGGGACACGAGAAGACAGGCCTCGATCCTCCTCGATCGGATACGTGGTGACGATTTCACGGTACGAGTGATCTACGGACACGATCCACCACGGGCCTTGTACCATTATTAGGAATCGATCCGCCAAAAAAGGGGGAATAACAACAACAACGAGTTTATAGTTCACGTCGAATTTGGATTTATTAGGTCGTTAACGAAAGTCTGAATCGTTTCTAGATGGTAAACAGTTTCCATAATCGAAACGGTCGAACGAGCGACACGAGCGACATCGATTTAATCGTCGTTGGAGGACCGTTGAGAATTGTCGAGAAAATCTCTGATAAAGTCATTGGCACCGAGATCCGGAGGAGGATGGATCCAAAGATGGAAGGATGAAACCGTTATGTCATCGTCTGTCATCGTCTGCCATCGGCGAGACGAGGCAAGGAATTATTCGAAAGACTAGATCTTCGCGGATTCGATGAGGCGCGGTGTAACACACATACACACACACATACACGTTGAAAAGAAATCGTGACGCGTCGTATGAAATGAGGTTTGTTAGCGTGCACCCGGGTGTCACGAGATTACAATGTTTTCTAACGTCGGCCGCCTTTCCGCCGAGATCGTACCCGCTCCACAATGGAAAACACACTCGCGCAAAGAGCAAATTAAACGAGATTTACAACGGGTACACGATCTCGTCCTATTAACCCTGGACCGTGGTGGTTGTACGTTCGATGAAATATGACGCCATATCCCGCGATATCCCGCTGTTTTTCGACTTTCGATTTCGTAAACCGATAATAAAGTCACTCCTCGTGCGACGTGTCCAGGATGATGCAAATCCTTCGCCGACTCGATGATGCGATTATTAAAAGAAAAAGGAAAAGATAAAATTTCGAACAAATATTTTTCTCTTTCAAGAATTCAAGATCCTCGCCAATTTTTACAAACTTCTGACCGAACGGAGTAACGGAGCTCATCCTGTTCCCTCCGAACGGAGAGGAATCCTAACGTATAGGACGTACGTGACGTGGAAGGAAGGTGTGTGCGGCTGGTCCGTTGCTACACATCTGTCAAGAGCGTGGAAAAGAAAAAAAAAAAGGAAAGAAGCGGGGCGATACGATCGGTAAAAGTACTTACAGGGACGTTTCCTTTATCCTCTGCAACGCGAGGAGGGCCGCCGAGGGGGAGACGAAGACGGGATCGAGCGGTTCCATCATGCGGACCGACACGTCCCGCTCTCTATCCCTTTGCCTCTCCCTATCGCGATCCCGCTCCTTCTCCCGATCCCTCGTCTCCCTCTCCCTTATCCCCGATTCTCTGTCTAGCTGCCTGTCCCTGTGCTCGTTCTCCGTGCTCCTCTCTCGCACCCTCTCGCGTTCACGTTCCCGGTTTCTATCCCACGCCGTTTCGACCACAGGCGGCAAAGGCGGCGACACTGGAAACAAAAAATCGATGGAATATTAATTGAGCCGATTGTGTTACGTCTCCTTCGATTCATGCGCGCGGAGATTTCGCGGAATCGTGGATTATCTATCTACGCGTGACGCTCTATGGTGGGGATCAGATCGTGTGTCGAATGGATCGAAAGCGTTATTCATGCCAATTTTACCGATATATTATTTAAACTCGTCCCCCTAAATTTCTCGTTAATAGTAGCTCCATTAATAGTAGCAAGGTACGTTTCTTGGGTTTCAAAGAGATCGAGCTCTGAAAATTCGATCCTTTCGAAAATATGTTCCGTAAAAAGCTGCGTTAGTTAGTTACGCGCAATTATCCTTGGATCGATTAAATCTTTTTCACAATGTGTATATGTATATATATCGTTGAAGTGTAAACGTTTCTTAAAGAAAAAAGATATATATATATATATATTTGTTAAATTAATCGGACGATTTTGCAACTTTATTACGAAAGAAAATAATATCTACATGTTCGATTGCTCGTAAAAATGTATCGTTGTTAAAAAATTGTGTCGATACGCGATTCCTATTGGCTACAGAGTATATGTATTTTTCTACGATCCTCGACCCCGTGACAGCACGATTGCTACGTTGCGCATCATTGCAGCGACCCATGGCCGACAAGCACGTTAAACGTTCGTGGCATTACTAATTAATACGCGGTGGCAATGGTCAATAGATTGGCGATCGATCGTGGCTATAAACGGACGTGGAACGCGGAGTGTAACATCAGGACGGTTGTTTAACTTTTGACCGGTGTCTCGCCGCTATCTCCGCGCCTTTTCGTTCGAACGTCGCCGTCCCGATAATCGGTTCGTAACCGATATAAAATTATGATTTCCAAGGTTCACCTTGTTACTTGGTGGTAATGGCTCGTTTTACGATAAACGATCGTAATTAGCGTAACGCGAGTAATATCGTTATTCGTTCAGGGGAGGAAAAGGATTTTCTTCCGCGCGGAGGCGTTTTATAATTCAATCAGACTTTCTCTTCCTTCTTTGGAATTCTTCTCTTCCTTAATTACGACTTTTTTTTCCCCTCCCCTCGTGTCGCGCCGATGTCCGTATCTTATCTACTTTCATCGATGGACAGATTTTACGTCCTCGAATCGTTGTTCCTTCCTTCCCTCCGTGAAAACTTGGCCTGGCGAATTCGATAAATTCGCATCGGTCACGAGACTCGTGTACGCAATTCGAGGGAGACACGAATGTATTATTCGGGAAACCGGTTCCACGGCGATTGATTGAAGAAAAAACGGAGGAGGGCATTCGCAGAGGCAAGAATCTGCTCTCCTACTCGACTCCTTTGTAAACGCTGCGCTCCTAAGATTTTATGATTGAAAATGATAATTAAATAAGAAACAAATAGGCGAGAAAAAGAACAAGTTCTTACGATTTTCAAAATAATTAAAAAAAAATAAAGGAATCTTTCCCAAAGATCATAGAGATGATCGATCGATTTCGGAGTGGACAACGTCGATGCGGCTGAACAAGGAATATTGCGTAACGCACGCACGCGAGCGAGTATCCCTCGGTTGTTGGTCGTGAATCAACGAGCTGGAGATTTATGCAAACGGCCGTTTATGCTCCACCAGGCGCGCGCCATCCGACAGAAACGCGCTCGAACGCCGAAGATGCACGACTGGAAAACGAGCATCGTGGTGCTCCCTCCCTCCCCGTGTTTCGTGGATTTGATGGATCGTCGGGGAGATTGATTTTTAATTGAATCGAACCCTCGTATTTCACCGAGCCGACCTTTTTCAATTCGTGGCGTCGTAAATAGCCACGATTGACACGGCACGCACGCCCCGCTCCTCTCTCCAACCTCGTTCCGCGCTTCTTTCCTCTCTCCTTTTCCCTTTATCGAACGAGTTCCGCGCCACCAAATTCCCGTAATAACAAGAGGGAATTAATCACTGTAATCGCGTCACGCTAGTCGAGCCGCGACACGCTCCTTTCCGTTCGGGGAGCGCGCATACAACGACGCGTCTCGACGCGTTTCCAGGAACCGCGTTTCGCTCCCTCAGCCGTGGAAAATTTCAATATAAAATCCCACAGATACGGATCTCGTGGCCCTCGTCGCTGGGTCTGTTATCTGAGAGAGAGATCTCGCGGGGATTCCGCGAGCCGATCCTCCAATCGTATCGGAGGAATCGTTACCCGGTCTTGGGACACGTACTACTCGCGCGCGAGTAACAGAGCGCGCTATTATTAACCGTAATTTCCCTACCTCTCTACCTGTTTCGCTTAATTAGCCTTTGCTTTCCGGTGATATCTCTCCTTTCCTCTCCATCCCCCGTTTCGTTCCTACCCTAGCCCAGCAGGCCGTTAACTTTCCCCTAATACGATCGAAAAGTTTACGTTTTATTTTCTTTCTATTATTACATTCTTCTCCGTTATCTATCACGAGGAGTTTCGTTCCTTAATTTAATTTGTTTCCTCCTCTTCGCCTTCATCGTCGCCTCGCCCACGCGAGGTCAACCCCGAGTATATCCGAGTGTATTCATAATCCGCTGTTTCAACCGCGTTTCACCTTCCTTCTTCCCTCTCTCTCTCTCTCTTTCTCTCTCCCTATCCCCTCTTCTCGCCGACTCCTTTCTCTCGCGCGTACACGCGCAAGCACGCCTCGATGACCCGGCCCCCGGGTGTACATTCGAGGGGGATAATTGATAATGTTAAACGCGGGGTTAATCCGCCGATTTATGAGCAGAGTTTCTACCGTGGATTTTTTTCGAATCTGGCAAATTGAGGGATAATAGGCGGACATTAATAGGCCCGGCTGGCAGCGATCGAACAGCGAAACGGGAGATAAGTGGGAATCGGCGGGTTACGGAGTCGCGCACGATTAATTCACTCGGATCCGGGGAGGTGAATTAATGCGCTCGGCTGGGCTGTTCAACGGACGCCACGCCAAGTTTTGACAAGTTTCCAAGGAAACTTGTACGAAGAAAGCGTACGCGTATTTCAATGCCAGGTGATTCATCTTCTTCCAAAGTGAAATTTCCTCCTTGGAAATTTTACGAGTCGCGCGAGATTATATTTATATTCGTAAGAATAAAAATTCGTTTCCTTCGTCGAGCAAGTGGCGTGAGGTTATCAGGGAAACGAATTGTCAGCAGTTGGCGAGGATTCAAAGCGGATTCGAGGGCACAATGGCCTCTCTGGCCGATCGATAATATTAATTAACGAGAGAGGGGAGGAGAAAAACTGGTCGAAATCGATAACGGTTTGGGTGATGAATCGTGGTTCTCTGGTCCGCGGTAACCTGACGTGCAGCATCATCGATTATCGCGTACATTGTACGATCAGCCGGATCGGCTAACGCGGAGAGAAATATATATATATGTATGCTCGAACACGAAGACGAGTCAGGTGGGTGGACATGCCACCCGCATCGCGGAACTCGTTAGACGCGAGTTTTCAATTAAATTTCCGGTTTCGCGCGGCGAAACAGAGATTAGAGGTACTCTCGTACCGATTAATCGTGGATTAAGATTTCTCCCCTCCTTCCACGTTTATCAATGTATATATGGTATTCGTGACGAAATTAAATTTTCCATAGAAAAATGTTCGCGCTGTGTGGTGCGCTGAAATTCGTAACGCGGGGATTGAGAGGAGGTTCGAGGAAAGTTGGTTGGAAGACGAGATATCACGGGGTTTCGCAGTTCTTATTAAGGAGGGGGAATTTGTTAGAGATTAATACGCTCGAGAATGTGTAATTATTTCTTTACCCTTTGTTGTCCCATGGTGGTTCGTAAATTGGAAGCCTTTATAATTGAACCTCGTAAGCAGAAAAGGGAATGCATAATAATAAAATCGTGCACGCCCGTAACGATCATCTCTTCTCAAACAGAGATGCTTTATAACGTGTCTTTGTCATAATTAACCGCCCCCCCTTGCGCGCGCTAATCGACGAAGGCGTGATTATACCGCGGTAGTGAAAGTAACGCGGAAACGTGTTCATTCGTGCACACGAATCGTCTCGAAAATAAGCGCTTAAATCTTCCCTATACACTTTATTCTTTATTACAGCCACCAGGTAAATAGCACTTGTCGCGAGGTAAGATCCAATTATTCTGTCTCTCCTTTATTTAAATATACCTTTCGTATTCCCGATTTATTATCTCAACTGTTTATCTTTCGCGAAAACCCGCCTGTAATCCAATCACACGATTACAACCCCGCCATTTACGAATTTCGTTGGCAAAAGTAAGGACGAAAGCTCGAAAGCTCGAAATCTCGGGGAGAATCTCGAAAGAGAGAGAGAGATATCCCGTTGTCCGCGTTTCGTGGCGCTCGCGGCTAGCCTCCGATTGTTCCGCCCACGCGTTACTCTCCACCTCCGCCAGCAGAGGTGGAAAAAGCGCGCTGCGATCGTTGATCGAAGAAAGTGTGGTTGGGAGCGCGGAAGTAAGGGCCAAGTTCGTAATTACAGAGGAGCGAAAAAGTTTCGAATCGGGCGCATTACAGGCTCTGTACCTACCTTCCGGGCTGGAGAAAATGAATTATGCGCTTTCGATCGGGCGGACGAAAGTCTCGAGGTTAACGTCTTATTCGAATCGTCGAAGCCACGTCGTTGTTCCCCTGTGATTACCAGCCGGAATCCCGATGGAACCCCGCCGGTGAGAGTTTCGAGTGTATCGAGGCACCGATTTTATGGATCTTGGAACGCGCGAAACTGTGCGAAGAAAGAGACGGGTCGCAACGTCGAATTTCATCATTATCACGCTTTTGCGTTATTATTTCTACGTAACGGGGAATGATTTAAATAATTCTGGGTTTCGGAATCGACGGGGGACTCTCGGTGTTCGAGACGCATTTGCATGTCATTAAGGAGATTCGAGGAGACAGAGATGGAATTTATTTTAATCATCGCCCTCTTTATCATCGTTGGGGAACTCGATAGTTTGGAATTATTATATCGGCTTTATAAATCTGAATTGCGAAACGCGTGACACACTTTTTGACATATCCTCGCGCGTGAGTTATCGACGTGGGAAAGTTTCGTTCGTAAACCGAGCGCTTTATCCTCGATGCGTTTCGAGATAACGAATCGATGCGATCGAATCCAACAATTAAAAATCGTCCTACGACTGTGAATCATCCCCAGAAATCGTCCATCCTGGAAACTTACTCTTACTCCCGACGCGAGACAGCCACGTTAAAGAGGAGCGGCGAAGACAGGTTGGATCTCTGGCGATCTTTGTTGCATTATCGGCGGATCCATCCGGTCCTCGATCGTTAGGTGAAAATGATGGTTAAACGGCGCGGCGTCGAG
>NW_006263440.1:465732-470194 GCF_000469605.1 Apis dorsata
CACGACGATGAATCTTGCTCGTCATCCGGGACGTTCGTCGCGGATCTGCCCGCTTCAACTCGGCCGGAGGAAGGTGTATAAATTGTCGAAGCGAGCGCCGAAGGTGGCGATACTCGATAAATCTATCCGGATCCGTGATAGACGAGTGGAGGCAGCAGGTTGGCCGGCCTGCACCGAGCTTGCCTCTCCAAGATGCACGATGCGTCTTTCGATGCACCTTCACCCGCGGATGAGCGTCTAGCGAGCGACAGCCTCGTCGTGCCTCCCCTTTCAATCGTTTCCCCTTTTATTTAATTGCCTCCGCCATTCTCCGTTTCCCATTTCATTGCAATTCGATCCCTTCTTTCTTCGTCCTTTTTTTCAAGGATTCTTCGTCGAAAATTCCATCGTCGAAAAAATGTCGAGAGAGAGAGAGGGATTGGATGGAGAAGACTGCTGGCTCGAGAATGGAACCTCGCCTTCTATCGCGCAAATTACCATTGATCAACTCGACACAATGGCGTTCAATGGTTGACACGCGACAACCGGTCGATGCATCGGAAAAGGTCAGCGTTGAGCGTCGCTGTCGAGCATTGTCGCAGGTGTTTAACCTTCGCGAGAACGGGCTCAGGTGTGTTTCACCTGCGCTCAACCGAGAGCCGAGAGTTCTCGCCTGCAATCTTCCCCCAGCCGGTCGATAAATTTCGCATTTTTCCATTTCCTCTATATACTTTCCTCCTCGCTTCCACGTCGAATCATCATCCCACGGGATTCAATCTCTTCCTCCTTCCTTTTCTCTCTCTCTCTCTCTCTCTTTCTTTTTTTTAATCCCTCGATTTTCCCCTTCCGTCTCCCGCGATTTTCTGGCGCGACGACGAGGTTCGTGGCTCGAAAAGGACGGCGATTACGGGGATAATAAATTAACGCACACGACCTTATCGAGCCGTATAATTCATCACGGGCTTACGTGCCCGCTCGCTGGCCTAGGCTACGTGTACGCCTGTGCGATCATCCTTGCTTTTGCACATTAACCTCGTAAAACTCCGACCTCTACACCTGTGCAACGATCGTGCCAGAGATCGTGAAAGTTTGGAGTGGACGAAAGAGTGCGCTCGTTATCTTTGAAACCTCGTTAAGGTTACGAATCTTTCTCGAATTAGAGGAATCGCACCCGTTTGATCCTCGACCGAGTTCAACGCTCGGATTCCCCGTAACGCGACGAGGAAATTAAATTTCACCACGCGTGAGAGTATCTGCTAAAAATCTCAAAAAAGTAAAACTTGTGAAAAAAAGAAAAGTTTCGAAAGCTATTTGGAGCAATTGATCGACATCGAACTAGATATGGATTTGATCAGACTCCACACCGTCTACCGATGAATAACAACTGTTCTCCATTACCTCCAAAAACAGAAGTGCACTTGTGAAATCCTCCTTGCGATTCTCTGTATCCATAGATCGCAAAAAATGCTATCTACTGAATTTCCACTGAATTTTTGATCGAGATGGAGTCCAATCCCTCGCTTCGAATAACGTTCAATAATAATAGCTTCGTTAGAATTAATTAGACAGGTGTTTCCGGTGATCGATCGCGGGTTAAGTAACGTCACCGACCCTTGAACCCCGTCCGACATGGATCGATCTTGAAACGCGTTTAAGAACACGACACGCTCGAGTTCTCGATAATCGAGATTCGCTTTCCGCGTCGCCGTTTAAGGTAGCCGCGGAAAACGAACGAGTCGTGTCATTTTTTTACGGGCAAACACACCGGCAAATACGTTAACCAGATATAATGGTACAATCAATTAAGGGAGCTTGCTTCTTCTTCTTCTTCTTCTTCTTAATGAAATCTAGTCGAGACGAGAGCACGTCGCGGATTAAACTTTCGTCACGGCTCGATCGATTTTCCAGTCCTCGGTCGGAACGCGATCTAATTTTACGGGTGTTCTCGCGGCGAGGAGAGGCCGATCTTTCCGGAATATAATCGGCAACGATCACGGGCTGTGGCTCGGCGCGTAATTCATGCGGGGGATTCATGCGTTTACTCGTTACTTCGTAATCCGAGCGGATGGGTGTTGCGAGGCTCGAGGGTTGTTCGTCTACATCGTCTAAATAGAAATTCTGAACGTCGGGGTTACTCGTAATGGGCGCTCGTAATGGGCGGCCTCTCGGGCAAACGTGGGTTGCGGAGGCGAGGAATCCTTTAACGAGTAATTTCCTTAAATCTCCTCCGCGCGTGGACTTGGTGGGTGGAGTTTCGAATTCCAGAATTTTGGTATGTAAGAAAATAGATCGAAATTAAGTAAAGATCGTTCGAAATCGATTGAATTTCCTTCGAAATCTGAAAAGGGAAAGGATTTTCAATTTTCTCTTGCTCCACTTCCCCCGATCCGAAAACGTCCAAAAAAATTGAAATTGAATTTGGCGAGAGGAGGAAACGAGGAAGGATGGTGGGTCGGTGCCCGCCGGTTAGATGTTTCCTGGTTAAATCGCGGCACGAATAAGAGATCCCATTACACGTGGTGCATTAACAAATCACGGCAACCGATAATCCGTTTCGACCTTCGTCCGCAACCTGCAGGATCGTTGTTGCAGGCCGGCGCGAGCGGCCGTGCGCCGAAGCCGTATCTTCGAGCCGCGGAATACATTATCCCGAAGATTAGTGTGCGAACGATACGAGAAAAGGCATCCACAACACCGACGGGGGTCCGAGTGAACGCGCCGCGAACATCCTTGCCGCTGCTATCGCTTCCTTCGATTTACGATTGGACGTGACGAGGGGGAGGGGGTTTGCAAACGACTTTTTTCCAAACCTCGACAAAATTTTTTTACCAGAAATCGAATCGTTTTTTTTTTTCGACTCGTTATTTTCACGGATTTACCACGAGATATTTTTTTTTTTTTCTTTTTTGAGTTTTTATTAACTCGGGAAGAGGAGATATTGAAACGCGATTACAATTCACAGCGCGCGGGTTATTTAATTGGAGGAAATTCCCGAAGAGATGTTGGAAAGAGAAGTTTGGAGGTAATGGCCACGGGGGAATCGATTTAATCGAGGTATAACACGATAACACCGTTCGAGGATCGGCCGGTGAAAATTCGGCTGCGAGTTTCTCTTACACTTTGTAATTGGGAATTACGAATTTCATTCGTGAAAGTATAAAATTTCGCCCACGGAATTGCCGTTTTCCATAATCGGGCGTTAAACCTTTTATAAAGGAAGGCTCGCCAACGCTTCGTCCCGAAATATCGTAAAATCGGCCGTAAAGGGTGGGTTAAACAAGTATCGGCGGATGTAGTAATGGTTTTGCGTGCAACGTTACGAGCTTCCACCAGAGGATTGCACGGATAGATTTACAATAGAGAAATAAGTAATCGTCGATGATCCTCGCCCAAACGAAGTATCTTGCCACGAATTATTAAGAATTTTTCTTTACCTCTTACCCTTGCCTATCACGGTGCTGTGCAATTTTTACGATGCATCGATTAAACGGATTCGCGAATAAATAGAATTATCGACAATAGAATTTCGTGATCGAGTTATTGATCAATCGAAACATGTTCGAAGAATAAAACCATTTGGAGAATATTCTCAAAGATTGTCACGGTGTTATTATCGTATCGTGAAACGATTTAGAAATGGACGCGGATCTCGACACGGAGAAACGAAGGCATAAGCTCGCCCGCGACTTTTATGCCTGGGGGACCTTGAAACCCGGGAACGGGCAAACATCTCCTTCGCCACTCGTCGATCGATCACAATTGCACAATCGATAACCGGTAAACGCCTGGGACCTTTTCAATTATTCCATCTACCCTGTGCTCGCTATACCGGCCATTTAGTAATTTCATATCGACCCAAGCAATTTCTCTCTCCAACTTTCCATATAAAGAAAAAAGAGGAAGAAAAAAAGTAGGAACGAAACGAAGTCGAGGATCCATCTTCTTCGAGATGCGATACGAGGAGAGACCTCGTGGCGCGAAAGCGTTAAATGAACTTATCCTTCCCTTCGCCGCGAGTGAATTAAATCGGCCTCTAAATTAGCCTAGGAGGACTACAGCCGTGTACGTATACATATATATATATAAATCCGGTGAACGAAAGGCAGCAACAAGCGGCGGAGGGGTTGCAGGTTGCCGCGTTCATCGCGTACCCATTTCCTTCTCCAATGCTCACGGCATTGGGTACAACGGTATCCCTTTCATTGCATCCTCTCCATTATACGCTGCTTATAGCACGTAATCTCGGTCGCATCTCTGATTTCAATCTGCCCGGTTACAACGCACCGCGCGCGACCGATCTACAAATCAGCCTCGTTTCTTCTTTTCTTCTCTCCCTTCGCCAGTGGGATCTGCGTGAACCTACGCGGACACGTGTGTACATTATCTACCGACGCGCGCTATGCTCGTACGTACACAGGTTGCATAGGTGTACCGAGCTTGCACCGGGGGTTGCGCAATCCTCCTCCTCCTCCTCCTCCTCCTC
>NW_006263440.1:470621-473541 GCF_000469605.1 Apis dorsata
ACACTCGGCCCAGCTCGTATCGTATTTTTGCCGGAGTCCAAGGCACCGGCACCGTGGAAAGATGGACGGCGATCGAGCGGATCCAGCCAGATTCCGTGCAACGGGGAATGATCGAGCGGGTGATTCGATTTAACGAGCGATCTTCGTCTTCTCTCCGTTCTCCGATTTAATTTTTTCCTTTCTCTTTCTTTCTTTCTTTTTTTCGAGAAGGAAGACGTGAAAAGACAGGGGGAAGAAATTTTGATCCCGCGCCGATGTCGACCGTATCCGTATCCTATCCTAATTTCGATTCGTTTTCGTAAGAAGTCGTTAAAAGGGTAAATGCAACGATCGACATTTGAGATTCGAAGAGCGGTCGGCCTTTCGGTCGGGTATTTTTTACGGAACGCGGCGGCGTCTCTACGACACGTTCGAATTTTGCAATTCCGTCCAACCGTCTGGGAACCCGTAACCGTTGTCCGTTGATCGCCAACTCCCACGGGACCCGCGCCGTGTATACGATTATCCGTAGATGGTATAAATATCGCAACTCCCCGTGTAACTAATCCCACGGAATTAGAAACGCAAAAGCGCCAACGCGCTCGTTAGTCGCATCCGTGGACGAGAATCATCTCCCGGATGATGCGTCCTATATTTTCGCTCTCGCGTTAACCAAGTTACTTTTTTCAATTATTTTCGAAAAAGAAAAGAGAAGAAAGAATCTCCTCCACCGCGATTAGAAACGACGTTGGACGGCGAACGTTAGAACGCGATATCTGCTCGAGTGTTCCCAACCGTCGAGCAATCTCGATTATAGCTACGTGTATGTGTGTATACGTATAATAATACGTGTGTAGTAATGGGTTAAACGTATGGGACGTGGAACGGGTATAATTACGGAACGGCGGCGGAGAGAGACAGCGTTTAACCAGGCGTGAAGAAAGAATTTTTCCAAGGGAATCGTACGGTGATTCCTCGAACTGTGCCGACGAACAAGTGTCCTTCTCTAGACAAAGAAAGAACCCTTCTCCGTCCCCGGGTACGGACGGAGAGTTTGAGAACGTCGTAGAGGCGCGAGATGTCCTTCGAACGATTTTTCAACGTTTCGCGTCGATCGACACAATGCGAGGCGGTATACGATAATACACATTGCGCAACGGACGTGTAACGCCGTTGTCGAAGGCCTTCTCGGTCTTACTTTATTTCCAAGCTTATATTTTCCCGTAAAAGGGAATAGTCCTGGCACGACGTTGTCTACACCTTCCCACGTTTCCAGATTCCATCCCGATGATCGAATGCAAAATTTTACGATCGGTTGAGTTTCGTATACGTTTATTTATATAATAATCCTTCTCGAATCGATCGAGTCTCGAACCGATTGGTTTTGGAAAAAAAAAAATTGAATTTCAAATATCATCTATCCGATCGCGGACAATTTTCAGCTCGATCAATTTTCTTCCAGTTTTATCGCGATAAAACGCTCGTTTTAAAGAAGATAAATATTTAAGGACAAAAAAGAAAGGACAGGAGCCGGTTGAAACGAGAATCGTGTAAATCGCTACGAGTCATCGGACGCGTTTCCCTTTTACCATTAATAGCGTCGATCGTCCGTTAAATTTCGCGGACCTCGACAATGGACTCGAACGAATAAAACGCTCCCGTTTGATTATCGCGATTTTCGACTCGATTCCTCTTAAAAACTAGTTCTCTCTCCTTCTCTCGATACCTCGATTTCGCTCGATTCACTTCGCTCCCATCGATTCCCAATGAATGCGACGACGGTTCAACGGCCTGAAGTGAAATTAAGGGGATCGAGAAGGAGGATAGCGATTCGAGGTATTAACTTATTCTTAATTGGGATCGATTTATCGTGGATGGGAAGGGATCGTTCAAATATTAATTTGTTCGGTTGGAATCTAGTTAGCGAGGGGATACGCGTACGGAACGGTGCGATTCCCTAGACACGATTTGTCAATCCACGTCCGTTACATCAGCCTAGGGGGAGGGGGAGACAGTTGGCGATCGTGACGGATCGCGAGTCGAGGAAAACTGGAGACTGGGATTATCGAAGGAGTTTGCGCGGCCTTCCCTGGAAAGGAAGTCCACGAATAAGCGGATGCGCATTTAGTTCGACGATGGTCGAATTGTTTAAATTATTCGACGATAAAAGGAGGATCACGAGGAGGATTGGGAGATTTAACACATCGGATGTCGTAAATCGTCCGACCATTTTATCGCGGTGCTCGTCTCGATTTCGATTTGGTCACAGTCGTGGACTTTAGACAATGGGGGGACTATTATATCTAAATGTTGGTTTTCTTGTGAACTCGAGCGATGGACGAGTTCTCACGATCCGTCGCTGTCCTTATTCCTATCCTTCTCCCAACTTCTCAACTCGGATCTTTTTTTTTCTCTCTCTCTCTTTTTTTTTTAATAAGAACCGTTCGAAATTTTTGAAAGGAAGACTGGCCTAGACACTACAGGGCCTTATTAACCATCCCTCTTACGATGTATGCGTGGCCGTACGTAATCTACTCGCTCGAGGACTGGTCCACGCGAAGCCATCCACGCGGGTGAACAGAGACGGAAAGTGGAGCGGTCTCAGTGATCCTCAACCTCTTCTTCTCTCGTTCCTTCGATCGAAAAAAGAGACGACTCGACTATCTCGACTCGTGCACGCATCTTACGTTAATCGAGAGTGCGGTTGTTGAGTGCACCTCGACATCCACAAATTCTCCTCCTCCTCCCTCCGAGACTAGAAAGATCGAAACGTACGTACGTGTTTTGGACATCTCGTGAAAGGTGACGATAAAATGGCAAGGGAGGGGAAGGAAGAGAGAGAGAGAGAGAGGATCTCCTCTGGATCGACGCGGTCCGGACCCGGACCCCTGGCAGAGAGCCGCGCTCCCACTCCTCGTTGGCCGTGTTCCCGGCCCGATTT
>NW_006263440.1:473807-476490 GCF_000469605.1 Apis dorsata
CAATAGCTCGTTGATATGCAGAAAGGAGGAGGCCCATCGTCTCGGGGAGCAGCGGTGCTTAAAGGCTCGCGGGAGAGGAAGGTTTGAAAACAGGGGAGAACGCAAGAAGTCGGTGCAGAGGCCGACGTCGGCCAATGATATACGGGAATGGGGTCCGGGATGAAAATGGGGAGATGTATCCGCTCGATTTTCTCGGTGGCGGGCTGAGCGCGAGAGGGGGAAGGGAACGGTCGACACGCTCGCGGTGAGTCCTTGAAGACGAGCAGAAGGATTTTAAATCGTGGAGGAGCTCTCTGACGCTCTCCTAGGAAGAGCGGGCGCCGTTTAAGCATACGTTTAAATGTTATCGGGCCTGTCCATCGGATCCTTCGCGGTTCGTATACGGTAGCCGCGATCCCTGTAATAACTCATTCCTATTGTTCACGCAACCAGCGACGAGTAACGGCTAGTAATGCGGATGTTTCCATAGAAAAACTGGGAAAATCTCGTAATGGGTAAACGAGAGAGGTATATATTTTTCGATCGAGCCGCGGGATAACGAACCAATCTCTTTGAGAGATAAATTGTTATTATTATTATTATAATTATTATTATTAAGAATCTCGAATCCAATTTTTTCCAGCGGATCGAAAAGAGGTGCTGGTATTCTGGTTGTGCGTAGTGTGGTATTCGAGATGGAAGCGATTCGAGTGTCCGGCGAGGGGCATTCTGTGAATTCTCACGAATGAGACTCTCGATTCGAAAGTAGCAATCCAGTAGAGCAGAGCGTAGTGCCGAGCCGCGAATGAAATCAATGGAGCAAAAGTGTTCTTCGGGCTTGCGAAATCGTTTCGACCGGCCGGCCGATCGGCCGCGCGCGGATGCAAATGCAAGCAACGCGCTTCGCTCGCCCGTCCCTTTCTTCCTCCAACCCTCTCGAATCTTCTCCGATCTCGCTCCTCTCGCTCAACTTGCTCGCATTTACAAAAAAAAATAATATCTTCCATCCCGATTTTCAATATTTCTTAATCTGATCGTCGAGCGTAGAGGAACGACGAGACTTTGGAGACTCGAATGGGTACGAAGCAACGATTCCCAGCTCGAATCGTCGCGGGAAAAGATTGGCCGATCGACGCGCGCGTTCATTCGACGGCGAGTGAAAAGCGAGTTTCGAGGCAGAAAACATTGGCCGATCGACGAGGTGT
This sequence comes from Apis dorsata, assembly GCF_000469605.1. Taxonomy (NCBI): domain Eukaryota; kingdom Metazoa; phylum Arthropoda; class Insecta; order Hymenoptera; family Apidae; genus Apis; species Apis dorsata. Next base: position 474,992 of record NW_006263440.1, read on the forward strand.
GACGCAACGGCGAAGAGACTCGGCCTAGCTCCGGTCGAGCTGCGTGGCTAACCTCCTCGGCTATTATGCAAATGAATGTTAATTAAAATCGAACGGAGAGATTCTCCTCCGCGTTCGCCCGAGTCTCGAAAACGCTCCACGTCTACTCGTGGTGGCGGGGGGAAACAAGTCGACGAGAGATCAAGAGAGAAAAAGATTGTTGTAATACGTCGGAAGGAAAAGTTGAGTCGATCTCTCTGTTATCGATAATTTCGGTTCGACCATCTTCCAATCTCTCGAGGTATACACGCGAAAGCTCGTAGCACAGCGGAGGAGAAAGAAGAAACGCGAATAACTCGGAGAAATTTCTAGTAAATTACAAGTTGCAACAGTGATTATAATTTCTGTCCGCTGTTACGACCGCTCGTAAAGTCCATTTACACGGAACATTAGTAGAAAACCGTCGAAGCTTGCGAACATCTGTCTTCGATTATCCCTCCTCGTCGTTAGCCGATCCACGTATTCTCTTAATTACCATTTAACAAACTCGCGCCGCAAAACCTACCTATCTGTTTCTGCCTCGTAACAATTTCCTCTTCCCTCCTCCTTATTCCTAGAAAATCACGATAACGACAGGCCACGGGACCTGTGCGCGCCTGCCTAATGAAATTCCGCTTATTCATCGATCATGACGCGGGCTTCGATCATCGTCAAACGGAGATGGACGCGAGGCAAGCGAGCGCAGGTGATCCGTGCCGCTTTCGTCGTGTCGGGCTTTCGAAGCAGAGAGAGAGAGAGAGAGAGAGCTTTAAGAAAAAAAAGAAAAAAATCGACGTGGCAATCTACATATACACGTCGCGGGGTCGCATTAGAAGTAACGAGAAAGCGGGTCGGGAGCCACGCGCAATTTACGAGCAATAAGCGAGGGCCCCCTAGATCCGCCGTTGGAGCGGAGAGACGTCGTTAGGATCGGAATATGCACGGCCACGACCTCGGCGAGCCCGCCTCAGCTTCAACCTTTCCTCGACAACTTCTCATCCGTGCCTCGACCCACTCTCTTCAAGTGCACCTTCACCGATCTACACGTGCAACCGCTCCACTTCTTCGCGGTGGATCGTGATCTCCGCTCTCTCGCGTAGGAGACAAAACAGGGCCCCCGGTATCGTCTCTTCCTATCTCCTCCAGATTCAGAGATCCAGCTTCGGATTTATCGATTTGTTCACCGATCTTTTCCGTACCGGGTTTAAGACTTTTCGTTTCTTTTCTCTTTCTCTTTTTTTTTTTTTGGGAACACAGAGGATGCGATCGTGGAAACCATTTGTCAAGAATCCATTCGAGCGCCGATATTTTCGTGCAAAGCGAAAGAAGACTCGAGGAATCTCTCTGAGAAGAAGAGAAGCGGAGGAAGGAATCGGATCTCGGCGACCTCATTGATACACGATGCACCATAGCCGCTCGTTCCCTCTCCCTCCCTCCCCCTATAAAAGATGCATCGCGGAGCGGAGAAGAAGCGCAGCGTT
>NW_006263440.1:476523-481090 GCF_000469605.1 Apis dorsata
GACGAAGCGGTATCCGTGGAACGGCGACATGGAAATAGTCGCGATAAATCGCTCGCCACGAACTATTCCATTATAAAGGAGCATGCCCCTCCGTAACATCGGCTTTGTGCACACGGCGCACCTACCTGCGCTTACGTGCATCGGCTGCCGACAGAGCCTTGCCTACGGCTAACGACAATCGAGCCTTAAGGATTTCCCTGAAACCCCTACGCGAATCTTGACGTGTATATCTCTCTCTCTCTCTCTCTCTCTCCTCGACGATTCCGCTTCCTCCAACCAATTCTTCTCCCCGACCCGGCCGAGCCTATGGAACAACACCGTTCCCCCAATTCCGCGAGAGTTTTACATCCGTGGAAAAGGATCCTGGTTGAAACCTTTTCACCGAGGAACGAGAAGGTTAAATATGCGTTGAATTCGCTTGGGAACGATGGAAGCTAAGCCTTCCAACGGTCACGAGTTTATAATTCTTACAAGGAGGGAGGGTTCGAAATTTTTTTTTTTTTTCCACCTTCGACGGAGGCGATCCTTTACTTCTCTCTCTCCCTCTCTCTCTCTCGCTCTCTCTCCTCGACGATTCCGCTTCCTCCACCCATTTCTTCTCCCCGACCCGGCCGAGCCTATGGAACAACACTGTTCCCCCAATTCCGCGAGAGTTTTACATCCGTGGAAAAGGATCCTGGTTGAACCCTTTTCACCGAGGAACGAGAAGGTTAAATATGCGTTGAACTCGCTTGGGAACGATGGAAGCTAAGCCTTCGAAGGGTCACGAGTTTATAATTCTTACAAGGAGGGAGGGTTCGAAATTTTTTTTTTTTTCCACCTTCGACGGAGTCGATCCTTTACTTCTCTCTCTCCCTCTCTCTCTCTCTCTCTCTCTCTCTCCTGGTAAAATTGAGAAAATCCCTGGCCGCGATTTCGCGATCTCTCTCCACCATGGATCTCCAGTGGTGGTTCACGCACCACCGGCTCCTCCGCACACGCTTCGATCCAACCGGACGGAGGAACGAACGAGGCACGCCTGTTATTACTCCCGCAGATTGATGGAATCGAGCAACCAGTCATTTCGCGGTGGAATCAGTGAGAATTAATACCGGGCTATTAATTTCTCCCTGCTCGCGGCCGATTCGCGCTTGTTGGAGAAGCGGCGCGAAAGGATCGTGGATGGAAAAGGCACGCATCGGTACCGGTTCCCTCTCTACGTGATTTAGACAACGTTTCATTTTTTTCCCCCCTCCCTTCGCTCTGCCTCCTCCTCCTACTTCGTCCCTCGTCGAGACCCCGCGTCGTCCCGTATCGATCGCGATGAGGATCGGCCAGATTCATGGCCGCTTAGCGCGAATTGATGCACGAGCATTAATTACGCGATCGGGTTCTTGCTGCGTTCCTCGTGGATCGTGGATCGACGCCCGAGGTCGAGCCTTAGCTGGAACCCCCCTCCGATTTATCAATCCGCTGATCCACGGGATACGATCCGGAATGACGAATCGTGGATCGATCGTTCGACTCCTCTCTCCCTTCCATAATTTTACTGATATCGCCGATATTTTCGAATTCGATGTTCGAACAGTTAGGGAATCACGAGCACGAGTATCAATTGGAACGGTGGTTTGGAAGTGGTTTGTTGCCGAGCCTAACCCGTCTCGCCTAATCGAGCCGCTAATAACGGCATGATCCCAACCGTTTAATATTGTTGCTCGTTTGCCGACAATAAATATTAGTTTCGAACAAGCCGTGGTACTACGTAGCTCGGTTTTCACTGTAAATGCAAAATCGCGAGTAATTTATGCTGGCAAGTAACACGGCTTGCCGGCCGAACCCCCGCGGCGAACTTGCAACGGCTTCATAAAGTCCTTGCCGCAACCGCGGATCCGCCACTCGTTTACACACGCACCCGATAGCGCTAACACGCCTTTGAACTCTTGGGGAAATAGAGAACCTTCTCACCCTCCCCGATCTATATATCTTTCCTTCGAACAGCCTTCCTTCTTTTTTTTTTTTTCAGAGCAAGAAAAATTATCCTAGAACCCGAATCGCGGAGATACGGTCGTAATTTTCATTCAACGCGTAGAAATATATTTTTATATATTTTTCGTGGTATTTTCGCGAAGTTGTCGCGATAAGGGTTTATTTATGGTCGCATCGATAAAGCGAACGATTTAAACTTTTGAAACCCTTTCGCTCGGAATATATCATTTGCGGTGAAAAATACACGGTTTAGGAGAGAGAAAGAGAGAGAGAGAGAGAGAGAGAGAGAGAGAGAGAGAGAATAAATCACATTCGTAAGCGGGATAATACAAACGTTCATTTACCACCATGCGTAAGCACTTGTCACTTCCTTCACTTTATTCAACCTAATCCCCCGACAATTTTCCGTTCGAACGGGAATAAACACGATGGAATTTATTCCAACCGAGACCGAAATTTAACCGCGGGAAGATCGAATGGGACGATGAATAATCAATGGGACGCGGTGTATTAACGCGGGCATAAAAGAGTTTGTTTAATGGGCGCGCGTGCACGTGCAGCCATGGCCGCATTGCTCTAATTGATTCCCAATTTCCTCTGTTCCGTGGAATGATAAATTGGGCATAACGGCGTGCATTTTCCTTGAATATACGCAATCGTATATTAGCGGCTGGTAATGGTCAATTACCTGGGAACAGTTGGAAAGGTAGCCGTGCACCAAATTGAGTGCCTATTGATCAAGAGCCTTTCCATCGTGTTCCTCGATGCTCGCCCGTCCAATGAAATGCTCACCGGCGTGTCTAAGTGGAGGACTAATTGCGCGTGTTGTCGATAGGTGGAACCGTCGTGCAATCGTCGTCGTAACGCGGGCGAATCCCCAAAGAAAATTTTTGCGTTCGATTTATTAATTATTAACTTATCTCCGTTATTTTTTCCCCCGTGACATTTTCCATAAAAAATGTCACACCGCGTCGCTCGATCGTTTCGATTCGTTTATTTATAAAATCCCGTTCGGATCTTCTTCCCGACGAAGATCATTTTCTCTCTCTCCGCCGTCTCAAACGTCCGATTCTACTTTATTATACGCTAGGGTATACCTGGAACGAGAGATAAATAGACTCGAGTGAAAACGGATCCTCTATTGTCGGACGTGTCTTGCGTCACATTTACGTGGCCATGTTATTTATAATCTTGCCGATCTATAAAAAAAAAGTCACGTGTCCTTTTCCACGTAATATATAAAAACTTCCAACGTAATAATAATTATTTTATAATTATACGCGTATAATCGCTTTAAAAAAAAAAACTCGACGCTGATATTTTATTTTTAATCCAATTAGAAATTAAAGACAGATCCAGACAGATTTATCCTCGGCGAAAATCAGCTTCGATCGTCTCAAATAAATTCGTCGACCATTATATTATATCGGTCTCCTCCTCGAAGGCATTGTGTTCCCTCGTTAACCGTTCGTTCGGCGAAGAATTTGCGCGCTCCTGCGCTATGTTCTCACGTCGTCGCCTGAACAAACGGACGAAACAATCGTACTCGTGTAACGGGGACGAGGATCGCGGTTACGTTGAAAACGTACGCGCGGGAACCTCCGGTCGCCAGCCAATAACGCCTCCACGTGGTGGATCGCTAAATAAGGCAGCCGGACCGGCCCCGTACGTACGTGGGTCGTTCGGGTGGTTTTGCCGATTTTTCATCGAGCCGGGAGATAAAAGTAGAAAATTGCCGGCTCTCGCCCGTTCCTATCCCCGCATTGTTCGCGTTATTGTGGGAAATCGTTGTCGATCGAATCAATACGAGGTTATTAGGCTTCCCGACGTTCAACGTTTTCTCCCCTCCCTCCTTCTTCTTTGGTGGCGTATAAACGTATTGGCACGGAGTAACGGAAACTTTCCTCCTTCGCCGATTTTTATCCGATCCGTGGAAAGATCGTATTGTTGTACTCTATCTAACGATTCGCTCGATGGGTATAACGATTTATACATATACACGATAACTTTTAAATTGGAGATTCACCGTTCAGTTTCGTCCCACTTTCCATCCGAATTTAGGAGTTGCACTTACCTGCAACAGACAAGGGAAAAACTTATATATAAATTCCACGTTGAGGATGAGAAACGTAATCATTCGTGATTTATTAAAATTTGCCCTGTTTTTCGATAATTCTTATCCCTTCTCCTACTATAATATATAACGATCAGAAGCTTTTCAGAAGCTTTTTAAATTCGAATTGACCCGTCCACATCGGGAATCGACCGATTAGATAACGGGTGAAAGAAGGAACTGCACCGCGCGTGCATCGCGGATTCGAGGAAGAAACTGGAAAGTTGTTATCGGATTGGCGATATCGTTCACCGGTTATATCTATATCGCCGATTATAATCGGGACCTCGCATCGCGCTCTCCTCGCCTCGTTAGCACCGAGCATATCGTTTTAACCAACGAGGTGTTTCCTTACTGCCTACCCCCCCGTCCAGATAGAGAATCTTCTTGTTCAGTCACTTGTTCCTCGCCGATTACATCGCTATGTAAATTTATCGTCGCTACGTGTGCGCGACTGCCCTTTCCCTCCCCCCCTCCCTCGCGCACTCC
>NW_006263440.1:481423-485398 GCF_000469605.1 Apis dorsata
CTCGATTCGTCCCTCCGATGCGATGTATTCGATGACCACGTGCGTGACACGCGAAATATAAAATTAAACACGAACATTTCTTCTATTCAGAAAGAAAAATTTAAATCTTCGACTCGACTCGAGAGGGAACTTTGGATTTTTATATCTATCCGATATAAAAATTTTGCTCCATCCAATTTCGAAAATTTTTACAACGAGGCTTCTCGAGAATAATCGAAGGATCGATTGGCGAGATTATATTTATAACAACGTTGGAAAAAAGCCCGTTCCTTCGTTCGCCAATCTTCCCAATTGAAAGATGATCGACGCGAGGATGATTCGCAACCATCCACCACGGCAGCATTGTTTATCAATCAACGGGTAATCGCGAAACCTTATTATTCTTTCTGCCCCCCTCCCTCGCGTGGACGATAATAAATGCGTGGCCATAAACCGACGTCGACCACGTCGAAATCTGCTTCGGAATAGTTTTTCTCAGCGGGGGCGATCGACTCTCCCGAAGAGGAATGACCAATTACACGACTCGACTCGCAGCCAACGTAATTGCGCCGGCCAACATAATCGTCTCGATTAATAGCCGATCGATTAATTAACCCTGTGGCCAATCTCGCCACCACCAACGGATGGAGATTTGTTACTCGGCCGACGAACGATGTCGGCCTTTGCCAGCTTGCGATACGCGCGTGTAAAAGCGCGAGTTCGAATTCATCAATTACGATAATTGATTCGCGCGTTCGTCAAAATCGGAACATCGATGATATCGTGGGAGAATCGAGAATCGTCCTCGTTCGAATTACTTGAATTTTAATCGTCTTTGCTCGATTACGATATTCGTCGATTGATCAATGAAATTTTGAAGAGAGAGAGAGAGAGAGGTTAGAAATTCTTGGTATTCGAGTACGCGGAAGAGAATGGAACGGAATCGAGAGAGCGGCGACTAATCGACGCGCGAGAGATAAAAACGTCGCAAAGCGCGGCTCACGGCCGATTTACTCGATCCGCGAGGTGAATCAACGCTTTAATAAATGATCCTTCCTATTATGAGGATGGACAGCGGAGCTCGATAGCCTCGATCTTCCGGAAAAGGGAAAGTCGGCCTAGGCCGACTCGGTACGACGGATTCTTGGTGGCGACCTCGAGGGACGATCGATCGAATCGTACCGGAACACGCCGTGTCGCGAATCATTTTTATTCTTCTTTTTAGATTTACCTCGAACGTTGCCATTCGAAAAGGCATCGTGCAGATCGACGTGTTCTTCTCGATCCGAGAAGAAGAGTATTGATTTTTCTCTTCGCACGTTTCGACTTCGTCATCCATCGAGCGTTCCATTGAAATTAAAACACGGTGAGAGGAGAGATTCGAAGTTAGACGATAAGCGTCCCTTACATTCGTTATCGAATTTTTGAGATCGATGGAAAGAATCCTCGACACTTTTACCACGCCTCGTCGTTTATTGCAGCATTTTAAAAAACCAGGATCCAGTGTCATCGTAAACTTATAATTTCCGACTATTACTCGATGTAGACACGTGTATACGCACGATAAAATTACGTTTTCGAAAAAATCGATCGAATCACGAAGAAGCATGCAAAATCGCGAGAATGAAAAGAAGATCCATCTCTGGCATCGGTTGTATCCGCGTTGAGGAGGGGAAAAATTCGAGAATCCGAAAGAAAAGAATTTTTTTCTACACTTGGGGAAAAGCGCCCGCGAGAGCAATTAACTTAATTACTCGGCTCGATACGGCGAGATTACGGAAGAGGCGCAACGTTTATGCCTCTCGGCGTCAAACAGCTATGCAAATGGATTTCGCAAGCTGTTTCGAGGCGTTAAACATCCTCCCTGTAATATCGTAGAGGATTCTCTAAATCTAAAACCCGTAACAATTCTGGAATTGCTACTCGGTTGTTGTTGTTGGAAAAGTTAATTAGTTTCGGTTAAATTGTCTGTAAATATCTTAGGAGAAGTGCTCGTGTTAAATTGCTGCATTAATCTGGCCGTGAAGGGGTGAGATCGTTATGGGTGACTTTTAGTGGAGGAGCTTGAAAGTGTGCGTAAATTATCAGTCAATGAACGAGGTTCGAAGAGATTAACGGAGAGTGGGATTATTGGCTAATAAACTACAAAGAAATCTTTTTCTTTTTCTTTTTTTTTCGTGCAAAAATATTCTATGTTGACTTCGTTAGAAACGTTGAAAAATGTTTCAAATTTTCAGTCGATTCTTTCAATTAAATTCAATTCGATTAAACAATGCGTATCTTTTATCCTGAAATTTGGAAAGGGATCAGACGCAGGTGCACGCACGAAAGATGGATCGTTCGATTATTAACGATTATTATTGATCCGCGTGAAAGTTGTGGCGGGCGTTTGCCGTGAGGCGTGGTGTGGGAGTCACGCGCGTCAGATATGCAAAGCAGCTTCTCGTTCGAGATTTCACGGTTGCTAGGACAGGATAAGACGTAAGGATGGGTCCCTCGGGTGTCGATTCCGGGATGGAATAGGTGTTATCCTTTGACATTTCTCGCGTGCAACTTGAGACGGAACACGAGAGTTTTGTGAAACTGTACGGATTTTGCATATTAAGCGTAATCTTCGTGTTGCGTGTTTAAAATGATTTGTTCGAAATAACGAAAGCATCGTCTTTACCCGAAAGACGAAACTATAATTTATTTCCATTAGAGAAAACTAGCATCCTCGAGATATCTTGAGATTATATTATACACCGTTTCGAGTCGTATTTTCTTTCTTCTTCTTCTTCTTCTTCTTTTTTCAATAATAATAACGTTTCGCGCGTTAAAATTTTTAATTACCGGTTCGATACGTCAATTCCATTCGACTTTTCGCTCAACGATCGGTTAATCGCATCGATGAAAATCTATTACTTTGTAGCTCTCTCGTCTGGTAGCTCGTAAATAAATCGATGCCGCAGCTCGCATGCGAAATCATTTATTTACGACCGTTGGTTAATTCACGGTTAATTATAATGTTGGACGAAACTTCGTTTCCATCCAGGGATTTTCAATCGTGCAAAAAGACGGACGGGGGCGTTGACACCCACACCGGATGGACAATGAAGCGCATGCAACGAGGATTATCGCTTTCTCCAATCGAACGTGTTATTTCGTCCACAAAGGCATGGACGAGATATCAAAATACGATATATTCGAATAATCATCGGTTTTTAGATCGATCACAATCCACGATGAACGAGAAACGAGGCGTAGAAAGAAAGAAAGAAGGAAGGAAGGAAGGAAGGAAGGAAGGAAGGAAGGAAACGAGAATTGGACAATCGATCGGATAAGTTCTCGTAACGCGAAATGGGTGACGGAATGGGTGTTACTTTTGCACCGACGTATATCACCGACGCGACGTTAATTGCGAGGCCCGCGATTGTTTCGTTTAATGAGCGCATCCTTTCGCGCTCAGAAATGTGCACCAATTACGATTGTCTTCGGCAACCGCGGTTAAACTGGATTCAGAAAGATTTATCTTTAATTAGTTCGATTCAAAGCGGAAACGGTGAAATCTAATAGCAGATAGAAAGCTCTTTGCCGCAGACATAAAGACACAACGTTACAAATATCGTATCTCATCGAGGATATTTCTCGAATTATCTTTTCTTCTTGCCATGGTTTATTAACCGTGCCTATATTGTTTCTTCTAAACCTTCCCACTAAGGATTGATCCATATCTCGTCACGATTTTTCGTCCTGATTAACAATTTAATAAAAATCAATAATATTTTAAAAGCGATCACGATGAAGAATATCTGTATAAGCTGCTAATTTTCACTTCGAAATAACACCGTTCGAAGGACACAAATCTTCCTTTATACTTTAGAAGCGACCCTCAAATTTCACGGATACTTTACGCTTTCGAAGAGGGATTCTATCCCTCTCTCTCTCTCGTGGGCGTCACGCTGTCTCGGTAATTTAACCTTTAATAGCGGATTAGCGAGCGATATATATATATAT
>NW_006263440.1:485421-491957 GCF_000469605.1 Apis dorsata
ATTTATTCGAACTTGGCGTGCCTCGAATGATTTACGCTCGCCTCGAACGATNTCGCGCTAGGAGTTACACGTAGCTGGATGTGTTTGTCACGTCTTCCGTGGCTTTCGTTCCACGGAACGTAATAATCATCATCCCGGAAACGGATACCCGTTCGAATTCTCGATCATCGTCAACTCCTAGGATCGTGAAACGATCTCTCTCTCCCTTGAAAACTACAAATTTCACCCGGCTCGAACTAGGTACCTCCACTGGGGACTGGCACTGTCATTTACCATAACTTATTCTCACGCGCGCGTGCAAAAAGTGGAGGAAGGGCGAGGGGAAAGAAGAAGTTGGCCCCGAGGGAGCGAGGAAGGAGCATTGGGCAAATTACGGCAACGTAAAGGGGAAACGAAATGAAACGGACTCCCAGGGGCGAAACGAGCTCTCGCTATCCGCAGCCCATCACCGGCCTCGCGATTTTCACGCCGATGATCGCGTCTCTGGCTTGGCGAATCGCGCGAGTCCCCACGAATCGTCTCGTCCTTTCTTCTCCGATTTCGCATCCGATATCATCAATTTCCGTTCCGTTCCGTTCCGTTCCGTTTCGGTAGCGTTAGTTTCGAACGAAGAGAAAAGAAGAAGGAGAAAAATAATAATCTTCTTTCCTTCGAGCAAGGTTAGGCGAAAATCGTAATACGAAAAGCTCGTGAGAATCGGTCGTAAGTTAAACGCGAACGATAAATCCGTGTATGCGGGATAGAGGGAGATAGGGGACGTACCGTTTTCGCCGGCCGGAACACGTGTTGGCGCGAGCGCAATAACGCCGATCACGTATACGTGGCGCATATTAATCGTCTTGGTACGTGCGAGTTGCTCATCGGCCACGCTCGCCATGCTGTATACGTAATAGAGAAGAGAAGAGAAGCTTATTACGAGTTAACGCCGTAGCGGCGTTACGTAAGAGAGCAAGGCGATACGATCGTTGAGGTTTCGTTGCGCGAATGCGCGGGTAAAAATTCGTAATCGAAGAGGGTGGGCAAAATTTTTTATTTTTTTTTTCTTTTCAAACGTTAGATTTCTACGGAATTCTACGGATTCTACGAAACAGCTTTTCATGATGGAGAAGATATATCTTTCTGCAGATTCTGACGAAACTCTCGGTGAAAGAGAGGAAATGGATGGGCAACTATATATGGGGGGAAATATCCGCGCTAGGAGAGGAACGAGCATGAGACGAATGAGTCGATGAACGTATGCAATCGGAATTTGCATATCTCTAAAATATTATGAATGTTACGTATGAGAGCAAGGCGTATGATCGAGATTTCGTTGCGTAAAAGAAGAAGACGTATGTAAAAATTCTTAAGAGGGAGGGCAGAGCTTTCCATGATCCATCTGCAGATTCTCACTAAATTCGACAAAGGAAGGAAACGGGTGGATAACTTTATATAGGGAAAAGTATATAAAAAGACAAAATTTCTATTTTTTTTTTTTNTCAAATGTTACATTGGAATTCTCGAAAGCTTTCCATGATCCATCTGCTGATTCTCACTAAATTCGACAAAGGAAGGAAACGGGTGGATAACTTTATATAGGGAAAAGTATATAAAAAGACAAAATTTCTATTTTTTTTTTTTTCAAATGTTACATTGGAATTCTCGAAAGCTTTCCATGATCCATCTTTCTACAAATTTTCACGAAACTCGGCGAAGGATTAAAGGAAGGAAATGGATAGACAACTTTATATGAGGGAAAATATCGAAGGGAAGGCAAAATTTCGAATTTTTTTTTCAAACGTTAGATGAGAATTTTACGATCTCAAAAGTTTTCTATGATCCATCTACAGATTCTCACTAAACTCGGCAAAGGATTAAAGAGAGGAAAGAGATGGATAACTTTATATAGAGGAAAAAATCGAAGAAAAAATTTTTATTTTTTTTTCAAACGTTAGATTGGAATTCCATGATCTCGATAACATTCCATGATCCATTTTTCTGCAGATTCTCACGAAACTGGACGAAGGAAATGGATGGACAATTCTATATGGAGAAAATATCGAAAGGAAAGGCAAAATTTCGATTTTTTATTTTCAAACGTTAAATTCTACGATCTCGAAAGCTTTTCACGATCGATTCCAAGATCCATCTTTCTGCAAGTTCTCCCGACGAGGGATCAAAGGAGAGTAGGAAAGGGGTGGGCAACAACGATTTAGAGGGGAGCGATATACAGCGCATAAACTCTATATACGGGGAAGAAAATATCCGCGCGAGGAGAGGAACGAGCATGAGACGTTGATGAACGTGCGCAATCGGAATTTGCATGCCTGTTAAAAATTGCACGAGGTAATTGCAAAATATACGGCGGCGCGCAAAGTGTATATATCGTGGCTGCATATTTTCGCGAGGAGCGCGATTATTTCTTAATTAGCCGGGGGATTGAAGAACGTCGGTTGAAGAAACGGAGACAGGTGAATGAAAGTTAAAGGATTTGATCGAAGTTGGAAATTGAATTATTAATGGGAAGAGGAAACGAGAGATGAATAATAAATAACGATCTACCGTTAGTCCTTTCATATACATATATATATATATACGAGTAACAGATGATATTTTAAGATTCTTCTCCAAGACGTGAATAATCGAGAATAGTAAATCGCGCGTTTCGGGATATAATCCTCGTACTGACAAAATCTAAGAATCGAGCCTGACCACACCCTGACCATCTCTCGAAAAAATCCAAGAAAAAAAAAAAATCCAACATCTCCTTCCTGCTTCCCCATTACCGGAACAATTTACGTCCGCCCATAGGCTCGGGTTTATAGGCGGCTGTGCCGGTTTCAACAGATCCTATTCCACGTTTGGACGGCTATTCCGACGGAATAATGGATATCCAGACGGAAGGAAAGGGGGCGGCGGGGGGGAAAAGCGGAGGCAAAAGACGATGGCCACGGATGCGAGGCTAGATGCGAGATAGGAAATAAAAAAGACGAATAGCGGTGGAAGAGCGAAGGAGACGACGATGCGATGCGAAAGTTTCGAGCAACGTGGTTGGTTGCAACGAGGGGGGNGGATGAGGTTAGACCGGACTATCATCGCTTTTGCCTTTTACAGTCGCCTCGGCGAGCGCGCATAAAACCTACGGCATCATTTTCACGGACGAGCGCCACCAATTTTCAAGTAGCTTTATCGTTCCCTCTTCCATATTCCGTCTTTAGCGGCTTGGACTAGCGCGATATCCGATACGTCTCGTCGTATTTCCTTCTCGCGAATAGCTTCAGAAGAACAAAAAGAAGAAGAAGAAGAAGAAGAAGAAGAAGAAGAAACGTAATTTTCCCGTAATTAGAAATATTTTATATACGCAAAGATTATCATCCAACTTTTGTCCAGGAGAGATTCGAGAAACGTTTAAACCGATCGTAAAACTCAAGTGGAAGAATTAAGACGTAGGACAGTTGAAATCGAAACGCGAGCAGGAGTGGTTTTTAACAGGCTTTAAAACGGACGGAGGGAAATACGAAGATCCGTCCGAGGGGAGTTAGACAAAAGCCACTTATCGCGCGTTTTAGTGTCGACTGTTTGCCGTTTACGCGCAATTTGACATCGCAATCACCGGGGGCCGCTCATCACCTTACGTCTTCATCTCTCACCCGCTATCCTGTAGGATTTTCAAGCGTAGGTGTCCGATCCTTTCCTCCTCTCTACAAATATACGTATACGCTTCTCTTTCAATCTCTCTCTTCGAAGAAATCGATACGAAGTTACAGAATCTTAGGATTTTTTTGAAAAGAGTTGGCCGAAAATTATCCAACGAACGCTTCGACCTCGATACGATACGATACGAAAATTTTTGACGCGGGTTGAGAGCGTTGGGTACGTTGATGGAACGGCTTCCTGAAAAGGAGGCGCATAGCGTTCGGCGCGGCTATTCCTTGAATTTCCACGCCGATTCCTTCTCGCCTCCCTTTCTCGTTTCCGCGAGGCTAAAAAGATTGGTGCGCCGATCAAGGGCTCGGGAAGAGAGGCCGAAAGGCAAAAAGAAAGGACGCGGCGGCGCGGCGCGCAGAGGCCGCCGCTCGTTAGCACACCGTGCCGGCAATAAACCGGCCCCACCGCGCGTATTATTGTTAAGCGCCTGCTGGAAAACAGCCGGCCAGAACCGAGGAGAAATGGTGGTGGTGGTGTATCGTGCTAAAAGTGGATATTAGAAGTCTTGTCGGTACGTACGCGGCGGTACGATAATCTCTCCATTCGAAGCCAACAGCCTCTCCTTCTAAAGCTTCCTCTCCCCCGGCTTAACGATTCCTCGTCCGATTCTTCGTCCAACCGCGTGCGTCGTTCGCGTTAACCGAATCACCATCGCCGAACTTCTCGCCTCCCTCTTTCCTCCCTCTGGAAAAAACCCGCTGCTACGAAAAGATTCCTCATTTCTAGGAATTCTTCGAAAGGAAAGAGAAATAATAATGACCTCCTCCAACGTTTAAAAACTCTTCCCCCCCGAGCCTCGTTGAACCGAGAAATAGCTGCACAGACTCGTACGGTTGAAATCCTATTTTATCGAACTCGCCGTCCCGTATAAATGGCTGTACACGTCCGGCGGTACAGGTCGCGCCGCGAAATTCTCCCGTGTCGACAGAGAACGGCGCGAGAACGGAAGAATTACCGCGAATTACATCTGGCTGTCCCTTCGGAACGAGCGCGGCCCGCGAGATCGAATAGCCCCGCGACACGCGAGGCTAACCGGAAGTCGTCCGTTGCGCCACGACGCAAGCGGACAAATAAGCCGTTTAACTCGTCCTGGCCCGATTTCTACCTTTGATCCCTCCCCCCCTCTCTCTCCTCTTCTCTTTTTTCCCCTTTCGCAGCGGGAACGAACGGGTATGGGAAAAAAAGAGAGGGAAAGGGAACAATCGGCGGTGGTCCGCACGCTCGTGCTCGAGAGGCGGAGCAGCGAGTTCGTGACGACGGTTAATTATCGTACATCATTATGATAAAAGCGGGGAATAATCCGGTGACACGCGAGGCGAGGCCAAGTTTTGCATCGTCTTCGAACCGGAAGCGCGTTGACGCGCCAACGTCACAGTCGATAAATATCGGTGTGCACCACTTTCTCGCCTATCTCTCTCTCTCTTCTCTTCCTCGAGGAGAAACTCGAGATCACGGGTGAATAATTATTTTCGACGGTCTCGGAGATTGTGTTTCAACGGTGTTTCCTCGACCGCGGTGCGCGTTTCTTTTCGCGTGGAAAGGATTTTTCCGTTTCTTCTACGGAAAGGAAGAGGAGAGGGAGAGAGAGAAAGGATTGGGGACGATGACATTTGTTTACGATTTCTGAAATTTGTTTTTTCTAAGAAGTGAGAGCGCGTAAAATTCACAATCTTTCGTATTTCTTTGGGAGGTTGTTCTGGCGGGGGAATGGCAAGATTGAGAGAATTTAAAAGGATTCCGTTATCCACGGTATTACGAGGCAAATTTACAGTGAGCCAGATTTATCTGGCGTCGGTAGAGTTCCGAGTTTCTACGCGGCGAAAAGAAAGCTCGGCCGCAAGATAAAAGATCGTAAAAGCCGACGAGTTTCGAGAAAGAGTTTCGATCGCGCTTGCAAAATTTAAATTCGAGATCCTCGATAATCTTTATCGATTGCGCCTAATTGCTTCGACTTGCGGCAACGACAAACGCGTGAAAAATGTTGCGATTTCGAATAATTTCTTTTTTCCCCCCGATCTCACGATCGATTTCGTTCGTCCACGGAAATCCACGTTTTCCAACGTTGTACAAAAGCATCGTGATTACATCACTCGTAATTACGGGTGTATAATTATAATTCGAGGCAACGGTGGACAAGCCGGCGAATTAATGGCCGAGCTCGATTGTCGTTTACAAGATTCAACGATCGTGTTCCGAAACTCAATAATTCCCGATAAGATCTCGCGGCGACCGAGTGGCAGAATGCGCTCCGGAGAGGAGAGCCGGTGGGCGATGGGCGTAGCTGCCGAAATCGTCGTAATTTGCAGCCTTTGGCGTACACGCATGCGAATACGTGCCGAAGGGGAGGGGAAAAAGAAATTAAAAAAAAAAAAAAAAGAAAGAAGAAGAGAAAAAGAAATAAGAAAAAAAATAAAAGAAGAGCCGATGCGACGTCGCCTCTCTCGATTACACGTTTTCTCTGCCCCGTTATCTGTACACAACATGTTTTAAAAATTAATCCTAAACGAACAAAAATTAACAAAAAAAAAAATCCTCCATAATGTAAAATTATTAAATTACTCTAAATTACCCACGATTTGTCTCCACATATTTACACACGAGGGAATATAAACAATTGCGGCGTTCGCTCGAATTCGATCGAGTTGTTATTAAATTGAAAGGAGGGAGGAGAGGAAATATAAACAAATTCGTTCGTATACATCGTATACGAAGCTACGAGCAGAGTCGCAGTCGTATGTGCGTGAGGCGAGCGTGAACGTCGTCGGTGCGCGCGTAATAAGGGGAGATATTTCTTTTTTCCCTTCCCCCTCCCCCTCCCCTCTTCTTTTCTTTTTCTCCGTTTTTTCGAA
>NW_006263440.1:492476-495515 GCF_000469605.1 Apis dorsata
GCGGCTCGCGGATCTTTCCGTAACGCGCGCGAACCGGTTCGCTTAACTGCGCCCGTAACACGTATGCTCGCTGGCAAACGTCTTATTTATCTGACATTGCCGGTTAATTGCGGAGGTAACCGATGATAATATTAATATTTGCTCTGGTAAGATTCTACCCTCGAGCTACTTTGTACGAACGAGGGGAACGAGGTGATATCTCTATCGCCGGTTAACTCTTGGATTATATATATATATATATATATAGTGTACGCTTGGCCTGAACTTGAAAATTAATGGTCGCCGGCTCGTCATAGAATTATAATACGCGTGTAGCGCGTAGTTATACACGTTCGGATTCTTATATAATGTATAGCGCGTAACGTGAAGCGGTTCGGGACCGAGAAAGACGATACGATATCTCGATTCGTAACCGTTTATTAAAAAGCGATAAAGACGAGGCTTGCACGGATAATTCGCGGATATGATTAACTTCTCGTGGATGATACGAGAAAGGGAGGGGAGAGGGAGGGGGTAAGCCAATATTTCGATACGTTTTGGTGATTTTTTTTTTTTACACGCGTATTAAATACGAAGGAAGAGAAAGAATGACGATATTACAATTATGAACGGGAGGGGAGAGGGGGAACAACAACGCAAACAACAATTTCCGAGCCTAATTTAACGCAATCTCGTAAATTTCTTTACAAAACCAACATTTTTGCACTCGAACGGCTCCTTTTGCGCTTTCACAAAAAGAGAGAGAGAGAAAAGAGGGGAAAAAGGATAAGAGACACGACGATCGATCGTAGATGGAAGGACAGATAAACCTATAATTATTACTCGCTACTTGGAAAAAAAGAAGGACGGTTAATTGACTTATCGGGTCCACCTTGCGACTTCCTTTTTTTTTTCCCTTCCCCCTTTTTTTCTCCTGTCCTTCTCACGTCAATATCAAGGAATATAACGCGGAAAGCGGAGTGGCAAAACCAGCCGACTCTTTTTTTCTCTCGGTGAAGGTTGATCGATCGTTATTCCGTGCGAAACGCGATCCCCGATGGGGGATCGATGCGTGAAATTAGCCCCCGTGTAATGCAAAGATACCACGCGGTTATTTCGTTACTTAAATTACGCCCTCTTTCTCTCCCTCTCTCTCTCTCTATCCTTAAATAATAATCGATACGCGCATTATTTTAAGAGGGCCACGGCTCTTAATAATCGGTCACCGGGGGCCCGGGGATAAATGCTTAATTCGCGACATAATGTCGTGAAATTTAGCCTCGCGTTAACGAGCATCGCGAATCGAGCCGTGAACACGATCTCGAAGGGGAACCGAGCGTGGAATCGAAGTCAAAGAAGGAAAGAAGGCGTGATAGAACGTAGGTAAAAATTTCCAAATTCGTCGCACGAAGGTTTCGAGATCGAGAGAAACGGATTCGAGAGTAATTTTTACCGAGAGAGTCCAACGATCGTTTTTCTTTTTTTTTTTCTCTCTCTTTCTTTTTAATAACAAACCGTGCAATTCCCTTTCGCTTGGACGACGTTCGGACCGGTCCCGATCATACAATCGAAGAAATCAATTAACGTCGAGGAAGGAGCGCGCGCCGGATCCCGAGTCGCTGATTCATTGCGGAGGCGCTAATTGATAGTAAAACTACTACTAGAAATGAATAACCGATCCTAATCGATCAATCGTTACCACCGGCTAATACTCGATCCACGGAGCGCGATATTTCACGAAAGCGTTCGAGAATCGAGAACACGTATATATATATATTATATGTATATATGTACGATGCGACTCGAGCGACTTTGTACGACTCGAGCAAATGGCTCGCTAGCGTGATGAAAACGGATACCCGTCCCGTCTAAAAATGAAATTCTCCCGTTCGGATGAAGGATGGTCTCGCTCCGTTATTAATGGGTTGACACCTTTAGAAAGCGGCTCGATTTTGAAACGTATGAAACGTGGCAGGGGAACGAGAACTCGAAACCGATTAAACGCGAGCAAAAGAAAAATATGTTGACACCTTTGACTTGGAATAATTACTCGAAGGAACGAGAGCATCGTACGCGAGCGATTAATTAATTAAATACACGATGTATATAAAATATTATAATCGGTTATTTGTAATTTTAATTCGCTTCTCCCGTGAAGGAGAGTGTAATGAAAATATATTATATATATTTATTTTATCCGAAATGGAGAGATAAAAATCTCGAGAATCCGTGTGTACAAATTACGTGCGTATCGGTTACGCTCGTTGCTTTTCCGCTAGTAAAAGTTTCGAAACGCGAGGTCACACGGGGAGGGGGAGGAGGAGGAGGAGGAGGAACGAGTGGCGCGCGAGTCTATGGGGACGCATGCATGTAAAGATCCCGTTTCGCGATAAAACGAAATAACAAGTCGACAGAGAGTGGTAATCCGGTTAATCGATCGCTCGCAGATAATAGATAATGTCGGTGATCCGTTCTAGGTGGTCCCGGGAACCGCGCTGCGATCCGAGGTAAATGATGCGTGTAATGGCTGTCAACGGACCTAAACGGGTTAAGATCTTGCACATCTTCATTCGTTATTGATGCCAGCCGGTTTCAACGGGTTTGCTAATTAGAACAATTACGCGATAACTTTCCTCTTATCCTCGATCGATCTTTATTACAACGATTCCATTTATATTCTTTTCGCAAAAAAAAGAAAAAAAAAAAAAAAAAAAGAATCTCGACATCGCGTTACTCGATGACGCGATAATCACTCTTGCTCTTGATTAAATTCACGACGCATCGTTATCGTAAATTTATCGATATTCGCATTCCACGAAATCTGGTCCGCGACGAAATCTATCCAAACCCGTCTATCAAAAAGGAAGGATGAGTAGAAGCGATGGAGGATCGAACAAACACCACGAAGGTGAAAAGAGCCGGGCCCTTCCCGAGGAGAACTCGAGGAATCCAAGCGCGAGATATCTAGCATACGGGTGGAAGAAACGCGAGTAATCCTCGTAAGAAGGAGAAAAAAGAAAGAAAGAGAGAGAGAGAGAGAATCCGTGCGTTCGGATCGGG
>NW_006263440.1:495543-496860 GCF_000469605.1 Apis dorsata
ACCGAGAATCTCTCCTCTCTCGTTGTTCCGATCGATCGTTAGGTATTGGCGCTCTCGAACCGCCTCCGTTTCCCACAAGTGGCGCGGTCGTCACGCCACGAAACACACCGCCTCTCCTCCTGACAACAACGCGCAACGACGAACGCAGCCTCCTTATGGGGTTGCACGGCCACGGTCAATTTGCGTCTAGCACAAGTCACGGGGTGCCTTCGNCGGAGCCGACGTCATAGCTGGCGCATAGAAATGTCAGGGACGGCGAAGCGCGCGTAAAATAAGATGTAGCGTCGCTGATAACAAGCGGCCTACCCTATCCCCTTCCCTCCTTTTCCCTCTTCGCAGGCTTCCGCCGCCGCGAAACGCAGCACGAGGAGGAGGAGGAGGAGGAGGAAAGGAAGAGGGATAAAAGGCGCGGTGGACGGGGAGGAGTCGAACGATCTGATAGCGCGGCCTGAAGCCGGGAGAGGAACCGCCACAGGTCCTTCTACAGACTCCTTCTACGAGGAGTCGTTGGCTGCTGCTTTCCTCTCGTGCCGCTCCTCTTCTGCTACCGTCTTCTGCTTCCCTTCCTTCCTTCCTTCTCTCGTTCGCCGCGTTCCCCCCTTCCACCACCCCCCCTCCCTCGTCGAACAGGGTCGAGCTTGTAAATTTGTGCTCGCCTCCCCTGATAAAGGCACAAAAGGGCCGCCGTTTCGCCGCCGCCATTTGCATAATGCGTGGCGGCAGCGGAACGTGGATACGGCTCCGACTTCGGCGCCGATGTGATGACTGATTTAAGGGAGGGCCGGTCGCTAATGATTATCCCGCCGGTTAAATGAAGGATCGGGTGAAAGCGCGCGAAGATATCCGGATGCAAATTCGGATTACGAATTTGCTTCTTACTACTTTCGTTTCGTTTTCGTCTCTCAATAATACTTGAATACTTGAAAAAGAGGAACTCGATCGTATACCCTCGCTTCTCGCTTTATCAGAAAAAAATTTTTCACGAGACTTTCGGAGACCCAGAGCTATCGCTATTTCTGCCTACCTGAAAACCCAAAGGATATTACACTTCATCGTCGACAACAACCTGTCACGCTTCAATCACGCTTCTCCCCTCCCCTCTCCTCCCGAAACTTCGCATATCCGCGGGCGATCCGAGTAGAGGAAAGCGATCCTCGGCCGAGTTTTCGAAGCTCGAAGACGAGATCATCGGGAGATGTAATTCAGGCCGACGACGAGTTAAAGAAGGCCCGAGGAAGGAAGCGAAAAGTTACGTCTGTCGGAGGGGAGGGAGGGGCGTTCGTCGCCGAGTGGAAACGTATGGAGAGGGGAGGGGGC
>NW_006263440.1:497022-501821 GCF_000469605.1 Apis dorsata
TTCCACTCGTAAGAATGGAAGACTTTCTTCCCCCCCTCCGATTCGATCGATGATATTCGCGAGTCGGCGCACGTTTCTTCCATTACAGCCACGTCGTAAATAAGATGCGACGACGCTGAGAGAAATTATCGCCGGGCATCCACCGTTTCTTTTCTTTTGCCTCCTCTCCCCTCCCGTGGAAAGCGGTCGTGCGAGGCAAGATTTTGATAACGTGGTCCCCCTCTTTTACGCACGGTTTTTACACGTTTACACGGTGATCCGGAACAAATTGGGAACGCGGTTCACGTTGCGCATTGCGAGAGAGTGTCGCGAAAAAATCGAAGTTATTTTCATGGTCTACTTTATTATCCCCTCGTGGGATCAATCGCTCGCGTTTTTTCCTCCACGGGGATTGTTCGATGTGTAGGACACATCGTTGGGACGGAATCGATACGGTCGAATTCTCGAAGAATTTGTAAGGTGAAAGTCGGCAAGAAGCTCGTTTCGAATTACGATCTTACGAAAAAACGTGTCTCGTTGTAACGGTCGGCATCGTCGCTTCGCGATTGATTCGCTTCAAAACTGTACGAAGAAGGGGAGGAGAGAAGAAATATCGGAAGAAAAAACGTAGACGAGGAGTTTGTCGCTCCGTCAGGAGTTTTAATTCAACTAAGAATTTTTCACTTAGCCGCTGCTAATCGCGTTGTCAAGAATCTCCTCGAACGCAGGCATTCGAATGCAATGTTTTCTCCTACCATATAAAATGGTATAAAGCAACGCCCTCTAATAATCATAAAGTACGAGAATGCGTAACCGCACGATCTTCCCGCGTAAAAATCAGCCCCTTCCCTTCCTATGGTTGGCCATTCATAACCAGTTGCGCGCGGCATTCATTATCGGTCGAAGCCGGGATAGAAAGTTGCTGCGTTTCGCGTACATAATGCGCGTTTCTCGCTTCCCTTCTACGTGCGAGTTAGAGGCCCTTTTCAGTTTTCGAGGCAACCCCGCGACCTCAGACGCGTTCGAGGCCACGACCAATCGATATTCCACGGACGATTCCGAGGTTGGAGGAGCTTCTCTTACACGCACACGTTCGACGCACGTTCATCCGCGTGACTCGAGAGAATTCTTTTCTTCGCTTCGAAACGCGACCTTTCAACCCTGGTTCCGTTCGAACGAAGATTAGCCAATTGATATTCCGAGACGATGTTGGTACTCGCCGCTGGATGGATCTTGCGTTAGTTTACGCACACGTGTTCTCTCTTCGCTTCTTCTCTCTTTTCACCTCCGAGGTGAAAACCCCCTTCAACCCCTGAGTTCCGTTCGAAACCAAATGGAAAGATTCAAACGAGCCAAATATATTCATCGAGGAATTCAGAATTTCGTACTTTTATCTTCTAATCATCGGTGATGAGAAAAGTTACTTCTCTCGCGTCGCGAGAATTAACGCTGGAATTGGAATAATTAATTAGAAGAGGGGATTTATATCGGAATATGCTCTCTCTCTCTACGGGGACGTTTGAATAGGCATGTAAGACAGTCGTAACTTCGGAATCGGAACCAAGTCGGCACTGGAAAAGAGAAGGCGAGGGTGTTTTACGAGCAAAAGGCAACCCATGAGCGTCTTCCTCCTCCTCCTCCTCGTCCGCATTTCTCGCTTCCTCTCTCCTCTCTCTCTCTCGTTTCCACACCCGCGTCCCTGAACGTCCGCCCGTTCCACCGAGGCAACTCTCGTTAGCCGGCTTCTCCTCGCACGCATTGTTAGATTAATTAATAGGATATAATGGGCGTTCTCGCGGCGATCGTTGTCTTCCCTTTGGAAACTCGGCATCTCGTGCACGCGGTGCCCCCTCTCCTCCAACCAACGTTGCAACTGTTGGTTTTGCAAACCGCTCTTCTGCCGTATATTTATAAACGTTGATTCTCCTCGTTTCCGCTCTTTTTTCTCCCCTCCCTCTCTTTCTCCGCTCGAGGGAATTCGAGGGTGCGAGAACGACAACGCGTTACGCTTCGAGGAAAGAGTTTTCGAAGCCGGGGAAGGAAAAATGGAAAGACAACGTCGACTAACGAGTGTTAAATAGTTCCTAAAGGGAGGAGTGCGTCGAGTCACGAGACGAGGACGAAAACCGATGAGATCGGTCGGCTCATCTTCATCAACGTTTCGTGGCAGTGCCGACACGCGCGACGTACGGTGCCCCGGGTGTATAAATACGATCTCGCATGCAACGTGGTTCATTATGCCCGCGGCAAATCGCTCTGGTTCACGTTTCAAAACTCGCGTGGATACGGCCAATCCGATGGTCTAACGAGCGCCCTCCTTCCTTACCCGGTGGTCATTATCGAAGGGAGGGCGGTCGTTAAAACCCTTTTTCGAATTGCAAACTCAATCATCGCCTCGTTGGAAACTCTGGTGTCGCTGTAATCGCGCCCGGAATTAATCGGTTTCACCCCGTGAAATGGATCTTTCTATCGAGGCCAGCTAGATTCCGATCGAATAACTCCTTTGCTTGGATTCGATTTTCGTTTATTTCGTAAAGGGAATTGATTCTTGAAACGAGAAAAAGAAAGAATAATCTGGAATAATAATCTCGTCTCGAGGGGATTCGTTAAATTTAGCATGGTGGCCCAGAGGTGACGTTTAAATTAATATGGAGCGGAAACGGGTCGAAACGGGTTGAAACTTTAAGAGCGGCGGTCAAACGGTTTATATATGAATATAACGAACGTTTATCGAGCGTAATGCGTCATAATTAAATGAAGCGCGTTTACATGTGGACGCGGCGATAATAGGCGTCGGGTGAAGAACGCGATCCTCGTTCCGCTCGAGAATCACGCCCGAGGGAAACTCGGCGGGGCCCACCGCGGTTCGTTGCGTATATATACGTATATGTATATGTGTATTGGACTCGTGGAATCGTGGTAAACGGGCGTGAAGCCACGATCGAAGGAACGAGATTGCCTTACCTCGATCGAAAACGATACCCACCACGGATTACGTACGGATCGAGATCGTAACTTCACCCCGAGGACTTTACTCCCGCGGAGGGGATCGTTGTTCCACCCGATTCCGATGTACACTGTGTACACCACCACTCCACGCTGGATGGATTGAATTACCAACCGTTTCGCGCCGCGCGAGTTGTTGCAGGATAAAAGGGGGGAGGGAAATTGTTGGATCATTTTTTTTTCTCTTTCTCTCTCTCTCTGGTTCGATGGTATTTACGCGGATGTATTTATGCGGATCGTTACGAGTGGGTATGTAACAAGCGGAAGAAATAGGATTTCGAGGGAATTGTATCATTAGGCGTGCTCCAAGATAAATAACGAGAAGATTATTACAGGGAAGAGAAGGGGGGTAAGGCTCGAGGAATGTTAGCGGCTATCCAACGTTTGAGGATGATCGACGATATTATTGTGGATTATTATATCAGAATGAAAAGGGAGAAAATAGATTTCGACGAGGGAATTTTATAGCTATGTAGTATTATATCCAAGTAAAGTTGCGTTCGAATCGATTCTTCTTCTCTCCTTTCTCCATTACATTACATTACCCGTGCGTCGTAAACGAACAACAGATCGCTCGATTAACGATTCGAGCCTTAAGCTTAGGAATCTCGACGAGTGAATTTCTCGAAATCGGTGGAATATCGGGGACAGTGGGCGTGAACAACGTCGTCGATAATGAAAACGTTCGGACAATTATATCGCTATAATATCAATGGCGTCGAAGTTAATGAACCGAGCAATTATCGTTCCAGCCAGGATAAAATAGATAAAATTGCCCTCGCGATGCTACTTTTTTCCTAGGCGTTCGCATTCGTTGCGTGTTTCCCGCACGATAACATCCGCTGAAAATTCTCGCGATCCCTTTCCCGGCGAGAGGAAAGAAAAGGAAAAGCCTGGATCGTTGTAGCGCGACAAAAGAATCGACAGTCGATTAACGGACGTTTGCGTGACAAAGGGCGAAACGAATTGCAATCGCGACGCAGCTGCGCCAAGGCCGATTAATCATAATAGGAGAGAAGCGAGGTCTCCTGGACGGATAACAGTACCTTGTATCGAGAAGGAAGAAAGAAAGGCGCGGAGAGAGGGGGAGAGACGTTGGCGATCGGACTGTGTGACGCGTACCTGTCGAGCACCTGTTTCCGTAATTACGATCTCCTTAAGACCCGTATCAGAGGCCGCATCAACGGCGAGTATTATATCGTGGTGAGGCACGTTAAGCGTGGATCGATTAGGAAAACGATAGAGCCGGGTGTCTCCTTATTTCTCGACGTTTCCAATTAACGGGTTACAATTTTCAAGTGAAAATTGTCGGGGATAAAATAAAAACTATCGATCTACTACTAATTTTATTCAACTTTACTCGATTTTATTCGAATAAAAAAGGAGGGAGGGGAGGGAAATAATTAAAAAATTTCAATTCTATCTTACCAGAGAGTTCCGCCTCCCGTCTTTTTTCCCCCTTTTCACGAATCACCTTGGTCACGATTATCCATAGAGGCAGGCATTTCCCAGGGGCGATAAGGATCGCGTGAGTTACGCTGCGAAGCCGCGTTAACGAACGGCCGCGTAACAGTGGGGGCCGAATCGCATCGGGTTGGATTTGAGAAGAGCGCGCGCGGAAAAGGGCGCGGGACGCGCGGCTTGTGACGGCCCGTGTTGGCGAACGATGGAAAATGACGACGTGGAACGCGGTGTGTGTCTCGTTAGCCCGAAGGGCTCGAGATGCGGTATCTGCCGTTACTTATTGCCCATTGTCCGGGAACCGCGGCGAGTGTCTCTCCCCCTTGCGCTCGGTGAAAAAGCTATTAGCCGCG
>NW_006263440.1:502032-506344 GCF_000469605.1 Apis dorsata
CCTCGCCAATTTTCCTTCTGACAGCTCGGACACGTTTTCGAGATTCTCGATAGCGATTCTCCCCCGGCGTTAATTGAACCCGAGATACCTTTTCTCCATAGGGAACGGATTCTCGATCTTTCTTTCTTTTTTTTTCCCCCTTCTTCCAAACGCGTTCCATTCGTAGATCCATTCCGTTCGGAGATGAATCGTTCGAACTTCGAGGCTACCTGGATCGAACGACACGGGTATAGATAGATAGATAGATAGATAGGTAGAGGAGCCATCTTTGGAAAATCTCGAACCAATGTAAGAAACCGCTCCTCATTCGTACTCGATCGTCGAGACATCTTCTTTGAAACGTGAAGAGGCTAATAATCGGCCCTCTTTCTCTCCTCCTCTCGCCGTCCCTGGATCAAGTGGAAGGCAACAAGAACGCCCTGTTTAACCCGCTCCGATTTTTTCCGGGTAGCTAAATGGAAGAACGGTGTTAGCGGTGGAAGCGGGTACGGTGGTTATAGGCCTATATATATATATGTATATGTATATGTATATACACGCGTGTGGAACGACAAAAGGGACGACGAGACGCGGGCTTCCGCCCGTGCCTCTTATCGTTCTCTCCAACCGATCCAACCGTTAGATCTCTTTCATACAGAGATACCCGCGCTTCCCTCTTTGGCCTTTGCCTTCTTCCACCTCGACCTCTCCCCTCCTCTCCCCCTCCTCCCGAGACTTACGAATAGCTTCGTCCCACCCACACGAGACACCCACTTCGGAACAACTTTTCAACCTTCCGGCGATCCCCGGCTTATTGTTTGCCCCGTTGTTCCAAACCATTCCTCCTTCGTTTCGAAAAAAGTGTATTCTTCCTCTCCTCTTTGTACTTGGATGGGGCGAACGCGTGCCATCGTTGTGGCCCCAAAGTTTTATTCGTCAAAGATTCGTCAGAGATTCTTCGAGGTCGCTTCGTGAGTGTTTCCGTGAGAATAGAAATTGCGCGCAAGAATAGGGTATTTCTTGATGAGTTAAGAAATAAAACGTGGAAGTATTCGTAAGATTGTCTCCTCGAGAGTAAGTTCCTCGAGCATGGCAGCCGTGTTAGTTAGAGGTGCAAATTGAGATAGACATCGTTGCGCTGTCTGAACATTAGCAAACCAAATATATTCAATACCAGGCAAACGTAACTAATACTTGGCTGAATGACCACCTGGGACTGCGTACGGTGTCTCGTCGGTTAACGATCTCGACGATCGATCCTACTCGAGAGAGAGAGAGAGAGAGAGAGAAAAAACGAGAGAGTTTTACATGCGAAGAGACGCGCCGAGGCATCGACCTTTCGACGTTAATTGAAAAAAACTTAACACCCCCTCCTCTCGAGCCACGAATCGTGGACAATACCGGCTTATAACTTTTATTCGCGATTACGATCTGACGTTATGCGGTTGCGATATTATCCGAAGGGGGATTCGGTTTTAATTTTCCCGACTATTCGGTATTGGCGTCGTTTTAATTAAAGATCATCGGGTCGATCGATCGGTTGAGAAGAGCAGCCCTCTCCTCGAGGGAGGGGAATAATTAGCGTGTACGGTGGGAAACCGGTGACGTGAGTCGACACATTCCACGGTGGAACGATGGAAGAGGATTATCCGTCCGGTTTTTAACTGATAATGTATTGTCGGGGGAACAATGAGCTGCGAAGGAGTGATTTAAAAGCGTGTATATATACGTGCATATACACACACCTCTCCTCCTCTCTGTCGTGAGTCACGTGTCGATAGCTGAGATACACCTGCGCAAGATCGAGGATCTTTCCTTATGCGTTTTATAGCGGATTATTTGCCGCATTGTGTAGGTCGATTCTCATTAATTCCGCGCGGACGCGGCCTCGTCGATGCTGCTCGTTGGTCGGTTAATGACGAAGTCGAGGCAGGAGACAGGAGGCGCGCGGAGATCTGCTGGCTCCATCGATTCTCTCGATGGAAGATCAAAGAGCAAAGCGTGTCCCAAGGTGGCAAGGTTAATTGCCTCCAATTACTCCCCTCCCAATTTCTTTCGATCCATCTACCCTCCCCCTTCGAAATTTTTCGAAACGCTCCCTTTCGCGATGCAAATTCTTCGAGCGAGGATAATCGAACGCGTTGCCAGCTCGAGCGAGTAACTCTCCCTACTGGCTGGATCTAGACGCGGATACGTTTAAAATTGCATTTCTCCTGGGTGCTGGACTTGCTATTACCGCCAGGTATCGTCCACACTATCGGCTCCCACACGAGGCCCGATCACTCCGCAATCGGCTTTGCGACGACGACCACGACGACGACGACCACGACGCCTCTCTACACCTGCGAGCTTATCTCCTGCGGTTGCTCTCTATTTCTTCGATCTTCCTTCTTCGCAACGTTTCCACGGAGGAAACGAGGATGGAGAAGCGAGGATAGAGGAAGGAAGAGATGGGAAAGAGAGAGAGAGAAAGGAGGGGGATGCCGTGGAAGCGGTGTCGTTTATTCCCATTTAAGTAGAGTCAAGGTGACGGGACGTTGCGCACACAAATCAGTCAACCCTCGTGGCGAAGGCTCCGCCGAGGCGTCCAATCCATCTCGATGAAATCACCCTCTTCGGGCCCTTCTCGATCGTGCGCGCCTCCTCGCCTCCTGTGTATCCGAGGCGAAACACACCGTGAGAAAACCGATCGCCATCGAGCGGTATCGAGCTATGCTATGCATAAGTATCTGGATTTCCTTTCTTTTTCTCTTCTTTTCTTCTTTTTTTTTTTTTTTTTTTTTTTTTTCGTTACGTCGATCTCTTCGATCAGCGCCGCGGCCGGACAATGATCTTGCGTCAGTCGCTATTTTCGAACGCGCTCCGATTCCGAGCACCGAGGTCGAGATCGAGATCGATACGAACGAGTGCTTGCACGCCGATCGAGAGGTCTCGAAGAGGAAGAGGTTTCTTTCGTCGAAAAATAACTCAACCTCGCTTCTGAAAAGTTTCAGCTTCTGAAAATTGCGGTCGTCGAAAGCGCTCGAGCCAAAAGCCCCATCGTCTCGTATCGAAGAAATTCTCCGTAAACGCGAAGCGTTTATTTGCCGTTCAGTTGCAATAAACGTAATTCAGGGGACACACCGCCACCACCTCGAGGACGCATCTTCGTTTACGAAGAGGAGGAAGAGGGAAAAAAAAAAAAGAAAAGAAAAGAAAAGATGGAGTCGCGTTAACGGCGGCGAGCGTTTATCTCCGACTCCCCATAAAACGAGATATCTCTCCCTGAGTGGCCGTTTTTGTTCCTCGCCTCCTTTCCCCACCTCCTATCAATTCTCCGCCAATTCCACCTGCCCAAACGTTAATGGATCGACGTAATTCAACCCGTCACCGGATGTCGCTCGTTACACGCATGGGGCGTCGTGCCGATTATCGTGTCGCGTTAATTAAAAATGCAGGTTGGTGCAAATGGCGCGACGCGAGAAAGCTGATATCAAGGCGATTATACGGTGGGAGGTGGTCGATCCTGGTCCGGTTTTTCGGCTCGTTTTATGTAAATACCCGGCCCGGATTTGTCGCGAGAAAGAAATTATTTAAAGAAGGGGAAGGAGGGAGGAGGAAAAACAAAAAATATAGAAAAATATTCCTCAAACTCGATAGGTTCGTTTCTTTTTATTCCCCGTTTTATCTCTATACAACTATCGAAAACACTTTTAATATACAATAACGCAAAATTTTACCACCGTAAACCACGGTGAACGGGGAGCGTATATCGGAAGCGAGGAGTATAAAGGTGGCGGAATACACCGAAAAGTATCTCCTGTGGACGGGCGAACAGCCTCGAAATGGGATACCCGTGTACCCGCTACTCGTGAAGATAAAAGAAGCATCGGTTGACCGAGTAACGTAACACACACACACACACATATACGCCGCCTTTCCGTGGAATCTCCTTCCTCCTGGAATAAGGAGGAAGGCAGTTAACGGGCTAATTACACTCGTAAAGATTAATTAGATTAACGGTAACCTATCGGAGGGGAGGGGGGGTGTCCTATCGTTCCAAGTATTATTCGTCACGTCGAAAGCAAAAGAAAGCGGCATGCTTTCTCGTATCTTAAGTATCTCTTATCTTTCGAATACTTTTCGCGCGACGAAAGTGTGTATAATCGTAATGGTAATCGAGGTAACGAGCGATGACGACGAATGCGTAATTGTGAGACTGGGAGGGGAGGGAGGAGAGGGGAGGCACGAAATTTTCTTCTGTCTTTTCGGCCCCCCTCTGTAATGGGTTTTTAATATCCCGATTAAATCGGTACGTCGATTCGTTTAAGCGAAACGATTTCTTTTTTTTTTT
>NW_006263440.1:506538-509992 GCF_000469605.1 Apis dorsata
AAACACGAATCGATTGTGAATAATTTTTTCAACGACGAAACTATGTATCTACTTTTTATTATAAATTTTTACCATTGAGAAAAAAAATCCTGTGACGCATCGCCGACGAAACAACAACACCGTCGATCCTACGTAATTTGCTGCTCGATGCGGGAAGCGTGTCGAGGAACGGCTTTCTCCTCGAATCGGTCGATATCAATTAAAGAGGCCGCGACGAGCGACGAGCGTTAAACGAGTGCAGCGAAGCGACAAGCGAGCGGCTGATTACAAGCCGCGCTGCTATACCTAATGATAGCCAGGCTAATACGCCTAATGCAACGTAACGCGCGGAATTACAGACTGCGCCGGTCGCGGTATAGGTGTCGCGTGTAATACGGTTGCACCGCCCGGAGGAGCGAGGAGTGAAAACGCTTGGCGCGAGTGAAAAAAAGAAGGAAGGAAGGAAGGAAGGAAGGAAGAAAAGGAGCGGAGAGGAGTGAAGCAAAAGGAGGAGAAGGAAGGTGTAGAATTCGAGCGATTTAAACGCTCTGGGGCGCCCTCGTGGAATGCCTCGATCGGATCTTCACCTCGAGTCGAATCACTCCGCCCATTCGTGTCGTCGAGAGAAGATAATAATTCAGAGGCAACGTTAAATACGGTGATTACGATGGTATTTAGATGAAGGAGCGAGGAATTCTCGTGCAAATCGAATCGAAGGTGAGGGTAATCGACGCGCTTCCGATTGGTGGGTTCGAAGATGTCCGATCCGAGGGAATAATTGGAAATGGCTGGGCGCGTTGATCCGCGTCGTCAACGTGCGTGTCGATCATCACGCGATGATGTAATGCCGCAGAGATGGGAATTTTGCGAAATAACGGAGGAGGAAAGACATGGTTTCGCAACCATGTTGTTATTATTTAAAGCGCGCGATAACGTTGTTGTTGAAAATTGCAATGTCAACGTGTCGGTTTCTCGATAACGATTGATCGAGAGAAGGAGGAGGGATCGACGTGGCGGGGAGTTGTCAA
This sequence comes from Apis dorsata, assembly GCF_000469605.1. Lineage (NCBI taxonomy): Eukaryota > Metazoa > Arthropoda > Insecta > Hymenoptera > Apidae > Apis > Apis dorsata. The sequence goes on from NW_006263440.1 coordinate 507,546, forward strand.
TCACGAGGCGTAATAAACACCAGTCGTAGATCTCCGGAACGTTAATTATACAGAACGTCGCCCCTGTTTTCGCTTTATTACTTGGATATCGGGCGGCACGAAATTATTCCGTGTCAATTAGCGTGATTTAGAAGGCAGCCACCGCGTACGAGATAGACGACGCGAGCCGATACGAAATTTACGACAGGTGTCGACGAGAATGATAGCCTTGATACGGCATTTGCATTTCCACCGATACGGGGGAATTTGCATAGAAATACCGGCCCCGGCCTCGGGTTAATCCCGATCGATTATCGATCTATCATCCTTTTGTTATCGTCTCTTCGCCCCTCCGTGAATTCGGAGCAACGACGAAACGATTAAATGTATACGATGATATTGCCTCTATCGTCAAGAATTGTGTCGACTCGCTTTTCACACGACGGTGGTCGGAAAAACGATCCATTTTCGTCTTGTCTTTCGAAGGATACTCGGAGGATGTTCGATCAAAGCTCATCCTAGGATCTATCGTAATTCATCGCGAGAGAAAGCGGCCGATCCCAGAGACACCCGCTCCGTGATAAATCGCGAAAATTTCTCTTGGATTATGTATCCCGTAAACGCTATCCACGACACGATCCAAAAACAAGTTTAATATTCTTCCTTACCTTACCTTATATAACAGTTATAAATTATTCGAACGATGGCGATAAATTGAATTAGTTTTTGCCATATCCGATTCCTTCTCCTTCGTTTAAAACGGAGAATTCTTTCTCTCGATCGAAACGAGGGCGCATTTCGCGATTGTTTCGTGCCTTCTACCTGGCTCGAATTCGCGAAAGACCGAAATGTCGATTTTCGAGTTTTTTCTCGCAACGCAGAAACGAGCCTCGTCTCCGCCTCCCTTCCATCCGAGCACGCAGCTTCCGCTCGGAACGATGATCGCGCCGCGTGATCGGAATGGTAATGAAAAGCGTACGCTCGATACTTTTACCATGACCGAGAGCAAAACGCACGGCGGCACAGCCTTGTGCCAATTGCGATCGGCGCACCATCACTTTTTATCGCGACGCGATTCGGTTTCGCGAAAATTTCACGAGAATATATTCGATATCGGCTACCGATCATCTTCGTCGCATCGACGAAAATAGGGAATTAAACACAATTTTCCTTGTTATTATATTCGTTATATGATCGTGTCACGTATTTTTTTAAGAAACACGGATAGAATTTATATTTATTTTGAGAGAGACATATATATATGGCTGACCCGTGCAGGATACCTCTACTTGCGGCCACTCCAATCTTTTAACTCTCTCTTTCTATCTGTTTCTTTAACCATTCCTAAACCAATCGGCAACGTAGCAATGGATTCACGGCGTGACAATCCTGAATACGGAAATATACAGTAGCCGAGGGATCGTGATGCAGTTAGGAAGAAAAATCTTAATCGAACCGTCGACGATTTTAAAAGTGCGAAGTTAATAAGACGGGGAAGGGAGGAAGGGGGGAGTAATAGCGTCCATCCGGGAAGCGAGGATGTCTACTCGAAGCGTCCTCGCGCTACCTCGTGCCCGTTTGGACACGAGAAGGTAGACAGGGTAGACACGAAGATAAGGGAAGTAGGGAAGGTCGTAGCGCGCTCGGTCGAGGCTTCAATCAATAAGCTTAATAGTTGGGCCCTCGTCTCCGAGCTACCGAGTTGCGCTGCAACTCCTCTTGACCCCCCGAGGCGCTCGTTTCACAGAAAAAGGAACGAAAAGAAAAGGCGGCGGATGGGCGGGAGGGAGGAAGGAAAAAACGCCCGTACCGGTGGGCAATAACCGTAAAACCGGCTTTTAATGTTCGGTACGCGTTGGGCTATCGTGCATCGTGATCAGACATTTTCAGAACCTCTTACCCGCGCTCTCGAGGACGTTCCGCGTACCGCCGGTTCCTTCGCTTCTCTTCTCGCCGCGCCAGAGTTCTCTCTCTCTCTCTCTCTTTCTCTTCACGCGAACGGCACATTGTAACTTCTTCTGCGCGTTTCCTCCGGACAGGAGACCATTTTCCGGAACCGTTTCATCGAAAATTCGAACGTCGGAAGTCGTCGACTCGAGAGAGAGAGAGAGAGAGAGGAACGAATCGACGATACGAAAGTTGGAAAAATCGGTTGGAAGAGAATCACGGTTTCCGAAGAGATAAAGGAATCGAGTATCGGCGGAGGAAAATTCTCGTTTCTCCGTTCCCTTCACCGCGTGTGTACTCGTACCGTCTCCCCTCCTCCACCGATCGTTACCATTTCGAAACGGTCGGTGAACAAAGGCTCGAATTAGAAGCCGACTCAGTCCCCCCGGCATTGAGATTCAACGCATGTGGCCCGATTTCCTTGATTAATAAAGTTAACTCGGGTCGCTGTAAAAGGGGGGCAAGGATCTATTCCATTCCGTTCCTCGCTCGCTTTCTTTCTTTTTTTTTTTTTTTTTTTT
>NW_006263440.1:510252-513542 GCF_000469605.1 Apis dorsata
CGAGAGGGCAAGTAATCCCTTTAGAGGGTTTCGTTGAGAGAGAAAGAGAGGAAAGTGGGGGGAGGGAGAGGAAGGAAGTAAAAAAGGGGTAAAAAAGGAAGCTCGAGTATGCGAAGGGGGAAGGAAGAGGGGGGGACGAAAGGGGAAGGGAGGCGAAATGAGCAGTCTCGATGACAGGCACGTGGCCTTACAGGGCGGTGGCCACCTCCATTTACATTTACAACACCCGCCACCGCCTTATACGGTGGCTCTTATCCTCTCGTTCGATGACATTTCTCTTTTATTCCTTTATTTTTTCGTATCGTATCGAAAGCGCGCTTGCTCCTCGTCGCCCGCCCCTCTCTTCTTCCACCACGGCGTTTCGAAGCTGGCGCGGAAATCGATTAAGCCGGCTTTGCAATTCGATCACGTAGCGACTCTCTTCTCGGTCTTTTGATGATGTATCGATACATATATCGATACATCGTTGTCGCGTGGACCTTTGCGCGTCGGAGAAAGGCGGTTCGGAAAAAAGATTTGTTACGGCGAAAGGAGAGCGGTGTCCATTTGTCGAGCGGAGATCGAATAAAAATCGCGGAATGAGAATCGATAATTGGAGTTAAATCAAAAGAGACTTCCGAGGAATACGAGTTTCCAGAAGAAAAAGAAAAAGAAGAAGAAGAAGAAGAAAAAGAAAAGAACGAACGCAACGAATGCAGCATCGTAGAAAGCATGTTTTTCGCGTTTACGAGCATCCTTAGATACCTTAGGTATATGCACAACGAAAAGCAGATGGTAGACGCGTCCGGTCTGCAATTATCGAAGAAAAGAGATAATAGCTACCATGACGTAAATTTCTCTCGACATGTTCGTAAAAAAAAGGGTATACGATGATCGAAGAATAATTAGCCATTAACGAAACACGAATGCGAATAATTCCGTAGATTTCTCGCGTCGGCAGATCAATAATTAATCTTTCTCTCTCGTGCTACTCCGTGATACTCGTTAACCGACGCGACGACAGATTCCGTCAGGTATAATTCCAATAACTCGGACAAGTAATACTCGATTCGAGGGAAAAGAGGTAAAAAGAGAACACCCACTACCGAGAGACCATCAACTACCATCAACCATTCCGATCGATATCCCTCCGAGTTTCCATTCGCGACAACCTTTCCAACAATCTCCGATACAATTGCGAACGAAACGGCGGACCCGTTCTCTTCTTCACCGTTCCCTCTCTCTCTCTCTCTCTCTCTCTCTCTTTCTCTCTCTCGACATCATCGTTGTGCGGTGGAAGAGAAGGCGCTGCTGCGTGCACCGTAATTGCGGTTTACCGGGACATTACACATTTTACGATGTATTAACGGTAGCATGAAATCGGTAATTGCGAGCATTTACCATGTCCAACCGCTCCTAACGAGTTACGTATCTTACGAATATTAGACAAGCCCGAGTCTTTGATACATCAATCGTATAACGGAGGAGGGGGAGAAAAATGATAACGACGGTAAGGGAAAAGGGACTTCGAATGGAAGTCCCGATGCATCTCACGCTGACTCGCGCCGCTGGAGTCCCTTCCCTCCACCACCGCGCGCTTGCGGCCATTTGTTTCGTTTGACGATCTCTCCCTCCGCGATACCGACTTTCCACGCCGTTTAGTACCGATCGACGTGCCGCGACCATTAATCCACGCGCTCCGGGTTTCGTCGAGGAATCGTTTCACGGCTCGTTGCTGAAACTCGTCGACGCTAGGCCTTCCCTTCTCCTTCTCCTCCTCCTCCTCCTTCTAAGTGTGTTTATACGTCATTCTCGAGCGATGGAAATATGCACACGTGGGAGAGAATAACAGTTGCGAAAGAAAAGCTTATAATCGGGAGTATCTTGGATCTTTGGAAAAGGAATCGTTGCGTTCGGGTGTTTGGATACGGGGATCGGAGTGACTAATTAAATAGAATTAGTTACGTGGATCGTAACTACGGAGCAATAAACGAACACGTTCCGTTTCGTACGTGTATATAACGTGTATGAATTATTGATAATAGGTATAGAAAATATTCTTTTCGCGGGTTCGTTTAATTATACGTATATATACACGTAATAATATGCAAAGGAAGATGTGAAAGGCTTTTTTTCTCTTTTTCTAATCCCGCGTCGGACGGGATAATAATAAACGGGTATTATAACGAGCAATTAGGTATTCGAATTTTTCGCGGTAGTTGAGTGTAATTGCTCATTACACCGGTAGAATTGATCCGTGATTAAACCGAGGTTTAATTAACACCGCCGCGCACACTCGAGGCTTGATTGGTAAAGTATTAAAAAGGACATTTAACAGCCGCGAGAGTAGTTATCGACCAACTCTTAACTTATTTAATTAACTTGGAAACTGGTATTATATGGATATTAAGTGGATATATAAATTCCATTTATACAACGATCCGTCGAAAAACATTTCCAAGTCTCGAAATCAAAAAAACTCGAACGCGTAGAGTAGCCTTCTTCTCCCATCCCTTTCTTCCTTCCGGATGGTTGCACGCCACCCATCCAGCCGCGCCCCTCTTCCCCCCCTCCCTATATAATTACAAGCCTAATAAAATTCTCGAATTCAATTATCCCGTAACTCGATATTTCACGCCCGAAACCATCGAATTCGCCAGAAAGTGGATACTCGACGATCCCATACCCTCGTTTCATCCTCTTCCAACGACAAAGTGAAACGTGAGCGAGATCGCTACAAGGAGTCTCTTTCTCTTTCTCTCTCTCTCTCTCTCTTTCTTCGCCCAAGAGAGTTTCTGCCCGTCGAAAAAGCGAAACGACCACCGCGCACCTCTTTACTCACTGATCGGCCGCAATTCGTTTTTACAGTTACGGCGCCCATCGTCGCCCATTTTTCTCGGCCGTTTTTTTTAATTACGGCGACGTGTCTCTCTCTCTCTCTCTCTCTCTCTCTCTACTTCCCCTCCCCCACGCTAAATTGTACCGTTACTACGAAAGTCGCGCGTTAAAACGGCGTAAAAACGGGCGCGATAAATAATACGTAATTATCGGTGTCGGTGGTTGGCAATGGGCCAACCTTTCCGGAATACGAATTACTCATCGAGCGCGGCATTAATTCCCGCGCATCCCACGATAGCCGATAATGATGGTGATCGTGCGTGTGGCCAACGTTCTCTCCGTCTCGCGATCTTCGTCTCCCTGCCGTCGTATATTTCGCGTTAAAGTGTCGCGATGTTTTCCACGATTCGTTCACGTAGCTTTTTTTCTCTTTTTTTTCTTTCTTTCTTTTTTTCTTTTTTTTTTTTTTTTTT
>NW_006263440.1:513680-518916 GCF_000469605.1 Apis dorsata
GCCATTCGTGTTATTTTATATCCTTATCTAAAGGTAAAAAACGTTTCTCACGCGTGCGTTCACGTATCTATCACCGATCTACGTAATCGAATCCGTTGGAAACCGTTAACAATCTTGCCCAAATATCGATTCATTTCTCGCGAGGATCATCGATTCGAAGATAACTATTATCGCTCGCTTATAATTCGTGAGCATCGCGAGTCTCTTATCTCGAACGAACGCTTCGCTTCGAAGCGAGGCACGCATCCAGGAGGGAGGAGGGAGGAGGGAAGGAAAGGAAAGAAAATTCCACGTTACGGCGCCACGAAACAACTCCGTGAACGAAATTTATCGAACGGTGACGATAAGCGCGGACGTATTTATGACGAAACTAGGGCCCCCCCCTCTTTCGTCGAAACGCGATTATCGTCCCATTATTAATCAAGCCTCGGATTTAAGCCGAAGGAAATAAGCCGTGTGATTTATTCGCGATCTCCCTCCCCCTCCCTCCCCCCCGTAACGGGAAAGGATGGGACGGGATGAAAAATTCCGCAAGATGGCTGCGGTTTCCAGTAAAAGCTTCCAAGAACGGTTAGACCACGGTGGTCCCAGCTGCAACGAGCGATCGCGACCCTGAAACCGATACCGCTCGTTGCGGTAACTTCGTTTCGCGTCCTGCGGTCGCATAAATTCGTGTGTCGCAAACACACAGGGAATGGATCGTTTCACCGATAATAACACGACTTCGTCTCTTCGTTTAGCTTTTGCGCGGGAATTTAAGGGGAGGACACGGGCGATTTATCTCGCCGCTCGTTGTTTATTCTCGTTAGCGGATTCGAAACGGATTCGCTCGAATTCTTCCACTGGTTAACCTGAGCGCGACTTAGGGCTTAAGCCTCGCGGAATAAGGGAATTAAGCCAATGATTTTGACAAACGGTTTTTTCCTCCATCCCGATGAATCGAATTTTTCTTCTTTCGTGCCGCGAGATCGAGAAAGTCGGGAAGTCGGAGACTGTCGCTGTTAGGAAATTTTTCGACTCTATGTTATAAGTTTATATATATATATATTAAGAGTTGAACGAGCGACGCGGTTGTTAAACGCCGCGTTAGATCGCCTATAATTTACCTTGTTTATGTTATGGATTGTATACGCGTGGAGGCATCGAACGATCATAAATAACGCGCGCGTCAGCAACCGGAGGATCGGGTTGGCTATCTAATTAAATTAGATGCGAGCGAACGTATTTATGAAATTCCACGTCCACCGATTATTCAAAAATCTATACTCGCGTTACGTAACGGGATGTAATTATCCTCACGCCTTCGTGAGAAAGGCGTTCCATTTACGCAACAACCCGTATAATTTTCCGTATAATTTTATCGAAAATCGTTGGAAACCCCGAAACTCGAGAAATCTCAATGATTCGTGAACGAAAGCGTTGGGATCGGGGAGAAGGTAATTGAGATAACGAAATAACCGAGTCGTCCAACAAAAACCGCATTCCAAAAATCGTTTCCCCTTTTTTTAACCGTAAATTACCGTCGCGGAGATAAGCGAGGACGAAAATCATTGGTGGAACTACTACTACTACTACTACTACTACCATCACCATTACCACTACTACCTCTCGCCACGAGGCGAGATATCTCTCCTCGGGAGTACACCTGCGTCTCGAACGATCAATTTTTCCCCGGCACAATCGCGACGTTTGATCAGCGTTAGATCTAGTTTTCGAGATTACGTTTTTCGACGCTTCTCCACGTGTACGGCGTAGCACGCAGCAGCTTAGCTGCTTTCGAACCAGCCTCTCCGCGGCAACCACGCGTCTAGCGGGTAGACCATTTTCGAGATTGATGATCGAGCCTCGGAGAAACACGTGGAAAATAATTACGGTTAATGAGACAAATGGCCGGTTGCCTCGCCTCTGCTACGGGATCACCGTTAAAACGTAACTTCACGAGCCGGGACGACCGTTCCACGACAGATTTCACGCCCATAAAGTTTCCTCGCCGTGGGAGACTTTAATTGGTCGGGGAGGGCAGATTGATCGTTCAATAAAAGCGGTAGAAACCGAGCAGCTTAACTCGACTCGCTCGCTTTTACATTTTTTCTCCGACTGAGAGAGAGAGAGAGAGAGAAATATCGAACGTATTTATTCCAAATACGCGATTACGATCGAAATTTTCCACGAGGCAGACGCAATTATCGATCCTCCGCAACGAACGCGGCATTCATCAACATCCCATTGGTGGCCTAGCAACGGCCCCGAGAATGCAAGAGGAATCGGTGTCCATCGATAATAACCGTCCCACGATCGGCACCGACGTGAAAAGATCTCTTTTAACCGGCTAATAACGTCTTATTAGCACGGCCAGGATGACGTATAATGGATGACAGTAATAAAAGCGTTTTACGTTTTCGCGTGATAAATTGCGATCGCCGCCCGTTGTCCGTTCCCGTCTCGTCCCGTCCCATTCGTCCGTTTCGTTTCCACGGGCTTCCACAACACCTACCGTGAAATCTTGCGCGACATAACGTGGCCCGCGTCGTTAACCCATATTCCACCTACGTTCCATACGATGCCCAATCCCGATTAGCAACTACAGCGACACGGTGTTATCGATGGTTTTTAATGGTACCATTGTGTCCGAGCGAACGATCGGTGTATCGCGAATGTAGAGAAATGAAGGAAGACCAAGCGTCCTTCGAACTTATAATTTTTTCGAACACGCGTTAATTCGTTACGACCGAACAATATGCGTTGGACGAGCCGTTGTCATCGAGCGAAGAAACTCATCGTCGAGTGACAAATAGCCCCGACTGCTAACACGAGGCAACTTGTAAATCGTCCGGATCTTTTAGCTCGAAAATATATCCAACAACGAGTGACGAGGGAACAACGGGATAATCATCGTCTCTATAATCGTTTAATCACGCTCGAAGTGTAAATTCCGAAGCGACCTCGAATCTGCACCTTATTTCCAATCTTCGTGAAGAGCTAACTCATCAGAGGGAGAGAACGAAGAGGAATAACCGTCCTAACGAGTTATACGATTTCTAACGAATCCCTACTACAGGATCTCGACAGGAGTGATAACCGGACTCGGAAGCCAAGTTTCCCCCTTAGCTGTCCGTTCGTGGAATTACGAGGACACACTAATGTCCATGGCGTGATGAGGCCACGACGGATCTCACCGCGGTAACCGTAACGAACAGGACGAACGACTCCAGGCCATCCAGGAATCAAGCGGTGTGTATAAGTGCATCGAGGGGGAGAGGGAGGGGAGGAGGGCATCGTTCGCTGGAAAGGTTCACCTTTCGACCCATCGAAACGGCCGCGATCCACGAGAGATTACCCTCGAAACACCTGTCATCTAACGACCGAACTTTCCGAGCCCCCTCCTCTCCCTCCCTCTCCCTTCTACTCGTTTATTCCCCTACGAAACGCGGAATGACTTTCTAGCAATTACGTGCCAGCTGAACCGACGACGTGCCTCTCTTACGTCGCGGCAGCGTCGTTGGAAACGTCTTCTTTGCCTGGGTAATCGGCCGGTTGAAATTTCTTTTATCTCGGGGTTACGGAGAGAGAGAGACGGGTTAGCGGAAGGATAATTTGGAATAATGGATACGTGGAGAGTGGAAAAGGGGTGGGGAGAAAGATTTCGAGGAAGAGAGGTATATGTATATACTTTATATAAATACAAGCCGTTCGAATGACGTGTACACGAAATGTGGTATCCAAACTCGTCGTTTCCTTATTATCGCGAAAAAAGATTTGCGTTTCGATGTCTTTTAATCCAAGATCGGTGTAGAAGCAGAAACGTTTCTTTCTTTTTTTCTCTCTCTCTCTCTTTCGACGAGTTTGCCTTTCATTCGACCGTTGGAGGATCGGGCGAGCAAACGAATCAGTAGTGGAGTAACGTGTATATCCTTGGCGAGACACGGAACGAATGGATCGGCCAGCAGCCGTACCAACCGAGATATACCTCGGTTACACAGTGTACGGTGACTAATGAACCTTTACAGTCACCTTTACGTCCTACTGGCGGCCGCACCGCGGCTGGCTGAGTTTATTGCCGATGCTAATTCACGAGTCCGAGCAATTAGAGGGTTCGACGGAAGCGGATCCTTTGAGAATCTCCCTCGTCGTCCTCTTGTCGCCGACCGTTGATCGCCACGCCGTTCTATCGATTACTCTAACGAAACATTTCTGCCTGAGGTGAAGAGATCTTGAACGAAGATATTTGAAATCGTTGCTTCGCGATACCAAGTGTACTTCTATTTCTTCTTCTTCTTCTCTCTCTTTCTCATTCTTTCAAATCATTCCTTGGAAAGAAATTATACTTGTATATTATCGAAACTGTTTTCGCAAATTAATTTTCCATTAATCGTCGAATGAAAGACGAATAGATGTCCTATTTAGAACTACGCAGGAGAGAAAAAGCCGCGCACACTGTGGTGAGCGCTTAAACGATGGAAGGACGCGTGTCCCTGGTATACTCTTCGAGATCGGTGACGAAGACGAACGATGGTCGTGCAGCGAGTTGAGCGAGGATCGAGCGAAGAAGTTACGGCCGGCTTCGAGGATCCTTTAACGTCCCTCGAAGAGAAAAATGTCCGAACCGAATATCTACGCAGAGTGGCGCTGCGCGGAGACAAATAACCCGCCCTATCGACCCACCACAAATATTCCAAGTCGATCGAAACACGTTTCCACGCTTGACGGGTTAAACCAACGACCGACGTTTCTAACCCTGCCCTGTCGATCCGAATCAAAACCAATGACGAATACCGCGTCGATCACCGACAATAATTACTCGTCCTTATCGTGGCGATAATGAATTAAGCATAATGCGACGTATAGGAGACACGCGTATCCGTTGATGGCACACGGTTTCTCGAATATTTATACGGCCACCGGTTGATTAAGGGAAACGATCGACGTAAACGGGGGTAGAAAAAGCGAAGAAGGGGGAAAGGGTGGAAAAGAAGAATGGATCGAGACGGAAAAAAAGTTGGGTACGATCGATCTTGCGGCTCGAAATGACCATAGCGGAAGGCTATAGGTAAATCCCGATGGCGGAGTGACAGCAATAATGCCTCGGCGGAGGACCTGGAGATCTCGAGAACGTACGTAAAAGTACGTACGCTCGCCTCTCCCCCTCCCTTCCCTAGGATAGGTAAGGTGCGCGCAAACAACCGGCCTCCGAGGACTTGCGTAGCAAAGAGAGAGAGAGAGAGAGAGAGAGAGAGAG
>NW_006263440.1:519211-523378 GCF_000469605.1 Apis dorsata
TGATGATGATTAGCCGGCGATTTGCCGATAAGGGAATGTACCGCGCCAAGGTAACCTCTTGCGGCCCGTTTGCCGCGCTATGATACAGGCCACGATATTGGGACTCCACGCTGCCCGCTACACTCGTGTAAATTGCTGTACAATGAGCAATTACAATGATTTTACGCAATCACGATGTCGATTGTTTTCATCGTCGTTTTATCTCCCTTTGTGTTCTTTTCGTTTCTTTTTCCTTTTCGAAGACGCGCTCCTAAAATAATTTCAATTTTTTCCTTTTTCTTTTCGCTATGAAACGTGGCTTAAATCGAGGTTAAGCAAGTCTTGCTTAACGACGTCGTATCCCGCCTGGCATCGCCATCCAATTTCCGATTTCTCTCCGATTTTATTCCCCCTCCATTTGAGTTAAGCCTCGGAACAGAAACGGGAACGTTCGATTTACCGTGGCACGATTTAACGCGAGTTTCCTCCCATCCGAGGTAGCCGGGTAGTCGGGCCGTGAACTACGACGCCGATACGGATCTACCGGCGTGACAATCTTTCGATAACAAGCTGAAAACGTCGCGAAGCTTGGAATAGGTGGAGATATACCATCGATATATGTTACCGTGATACGCGATCCGTTTTGATAAGGCATATTGTTGCCGCTCCCCGACTTCTTCCGGGCCACGATCGGATACCGATCGTCGAATATCGTTCGGGCGATGTTTTATCGATCGGGTATCGACGGTTGCCACGATCGATGGAGAGCCAATTCCTATGTAAATTGCCTGTCTCGGCCTCCTTTCGCATAATATCTTCATACCCGTATTTCCGCGCTACGTCGAATCCCTACCTGCCTACCCGCTCGAATTTTTCCTAATGTAATCTCACGATCTACGACTATACGCGGTTCGATCCGAATCTCGATCTCGAATTATCCGATAAGTACGAGTTACCCTGTTGATCGGGACAGCTGCCAATTACACAGGCTGACTAATTTGAACCGGTGTAATAACACTCGCAACACTGGCTGGTTAATTATTCGCGAGGAAGAGAAACATCTGGCCGCGTGAACGCGCCACCTTGTTCCGTTGGCAAATCACAGAGTGTGTGAGAGAGAGAGAGAGGGGGAGAGACGAGAGTAAACGAGGCTGGATGGACACTCGAGGGGGGGACACGTGAATCGTGAGTCCGGACGGAAGGAAGGGCCGAGCGGTGAATCTCGTGAATCACCACGCCAACACGCCGAGCGGATCGTTACGCCGGGAGGTGAATAAAGCTCGGGCCTCCTTCGTGGATCGACGATAAGCGGGGAGTGAGGAATGCGAGTACGGGCCAATACGGGTAATCCAGTTATCCTCCTCCCGGATGAGATATATACGTTGGACGTTTTAATACGACTGCTGTCGATCAAAAATGAATTCTCTTCGAAGGAGGAAAAGCCTGTTTGCGAATCCTCCCCCAAATCAGTCTCAATTAAATCCGGCAAGTCGTTGAAAGTGAAGCGGAAAGAATTTAAGAAGAACGCTTCGAAATTTTCTCGCTACGATTTAATCGAGCGCGCGTTTTAGATCCTCCTCCCCAATTATCCCTCCCCCTTCCCATCGAAATCCATCCCTCGCGGAGCGGAGATGCACGCGAGGCAAAGAAAGAAGAGATGAGAAGAGGAGAGTAGAGAAGAGTGGATCGTTCACGCGAGTGAAATCCCCGCGACCACACAGAGATCCAGTGTGGAGTCTAGTTAGCGTGATTCAACCTCTCCGCGCACGCTCACACGCTCGGTCGCGATGGGGTTCGAGGGACCGCCTTGGTAGTCGATCGGTGATTAGACGGCAGCTTGTTGTTGTTTCCGATCGCCGCTAAATATCTCGAGCGGACCACGGCTGGCGGATCGTCGCGGATCCTGCTGACACGGCCGACTCTCCTCTCCTCTCCTTCCTTTCCCTTCTCCTCAGGATCCTTGAGAGAGCCGCGCTTCGCTTTGGCCGCGCTCTCGGTGAGAAAGTTTTACGACTCACTCGTGCGAACGCCTCGAACGGCGAGGTCGAATCGCGAGGAGGAATCTCGAACGCTCATCGCCGATCCCCTATGTGTGTGTGTATGTGTGTGTGTCGTTCGAAACCGATCGAAAACCCTTTTTCCGTTCGAATTCCGTACAGGATATTGGAATTTGAAATTTAAAGGGGGAATGATGCGGATTTTGTTAAAGATCGATTTTCATAGTTTTCAAATCGGTAGTAGATGGAAATATTTCTTGTTACGCGTCAATTTATAATAATTGACACGTATCTGGTCGATAGCTGATTTCATTCAATATGTATCGATACGACGCCTATGGTGTTATTAAATAGACGTTTAAATCTGGTTTTTCGTGGTCGTAAACGAGAGATTATTGATGGTCGGGGATAGGTGAAAACATTCGTGTTTTTACGAGAGATAGATCTATTTTCGAATCTGGAACTATTAAAAAGCTTGTTACTCGTGATTTTAATGACGTAAAAAAAAAAAAGGAAAAAAAAAGAGATTGCACGAATCTGGAGATTTCACGAATAAATTTCAATTCACGAAGAATTTCTCTTTCTCTTTCGACATCACTTTCCCAGATTCCAGTTGCAAGCAACGACTTTTATCCCGATTAATTGCTCGTAAACGCATAATCGTATAAACGACACGCGCGAGCCCGGGTTGTCGAAGCTGGAGGATTATTTTTCAAGAGGAGGACACGATGCTCGAAAATACTGCTATTTCCCAAAGATCTCTCTCTCTCTCTCTCTCTCTCTCTCCGCGCGACTACGGATTATTTTCTACCTCTGATGAATCGTGGCGTTTAATACCAGCACGTGTTCAAGCCATAAACGAGCCTGACGCATTCGCCTTGACCTCGACGTAAGATATTATGCCTATCTATGGCCGTGCAGCCACGAAACGAACCTTTGATTTATACCAGAGAGACCTGTGCACAACTTGTAGGAGATTGTAAAGAAAAAGAGGAAAAAGCGCGAATTTTTAAACCATGAACAGGAAGGAAGGAAACTTGCCAACTCCCATCTACCATCACCTCTTCTTCCCATAATTAACTTCTAATTAAATTCAACTCTTCAACTTATCGTAATTTTCGAGGGCAAACGAATTATATATATATCGATGATATCGCTCGACGAGTCACTCTTCGTACACTCTCCGTGCGCTCTCCTACTTTTCGAGGGCACCCGATTAAAAATTTATTTATGAATGCCTGGCAAGGGCTCGGCGTCCACGATCCCTTGTCGGCGCGTATTATCCGCGCGGACAAGTTCTATCGAGGCTGGCGAAGGTGTGTCATTGTGCGTTTCTCGCCGCGCAATTTGCTCCACTTTTTTTCCCCTCTCTTCTTTCTAATTCGCACACTGTGCGCGCGTCTAATGTATCCCGTGGAGGCGAGGAGGTGAGACACGCCGAAACACGTTTCCTCGTGGCAACAGGCGTGCCGAGATGACAGGCACGAGAGCCGATCGAACGAGAGATGGCTCTTCCTTCGTTCACGAAGATACAGCGGCGTCGATGCGCTCGCGTGTCGATAATCGCGGGCCAAATCGTTTTCGAGAACGTTTATCCAAGTTAACGTTTCGAATACGTTTATCTCGAACGCATGATAATATTACACCGAAGTAGGAGAGAACAGTCGTATAATAGAAATTGTTGGAGAGACGCGTGAAAGGAAGAGGGTTAAGAGGCGTGGCCGGCAAACTCTTTAACACTCGGGCGAATTTTCAATTTTCTTTCCAACGGCCGAGAATTTTTTAACGAGGAAAAGGATTATTATTATAAATTCGTGTACTTGGCGGAAATTAAAATTCGCGTGTTTGCGAATAATACGTAGCGAGGGATCATTGATTCACACCGATCGTTACTCCTAACGTAATCATCGAGCGAGATAAACGAGGCAAAAGTACAAGGAATTCTATACGAAAATGGAACCTCTTACATACTTAAATTTCTGTTAAAGTTCCATTAAGAATCGAATCAGAGCCTGTATAATACTCGACGCTTACCAGACAAACGAATTCCTCGACGAGTTTCTAGGAGCAATTAAATCTGGGCAAAGGAGCGATTATATAGGGTTTGATAGGCGGCCGATTGCGTAACTCGCGCGAGAGCGAGCCGATCTAACGGCGATATCGGGGAGAAACGGGATTAGCAGCGGGTCGG